>NW_006240341.1:7582-8661 GCF_000226075.1 Solanum tuberosum
TTTTTTTTTTTTTTTTTTTCAAAAGATTAAAACATGAAATCAATTGAAAATATTCAAAGGGGGGTTCGAGGTTCTTATTAATATTCTAGGAAGGTTTTAAAGGCACCTAAAATATCCACTAATGTGGTTATCCGACGATTAACTATTTGGCTAAAATATTTTAACTTAATCTAATTGCAAAAGTGAACTACTTTATAGTTGAGACCTATTTTTAAAAAATAATGTATCTAAGTGAAGTATTTCTTAAACTTATTCTTTTAAGTCTTTGGAAAATGATCGATTTAGTTAAATTGTTAAAACGAGATGAGCGTCTTTCGGGGATTTGAACTTTTCGACCCTAAGACGAACGACAAATACTAACAAATAAAATGAGTATAGTAAAGTAGAGAGGGAAAGAGAGTTGGGCCCAAGCTTGGTTTTTTCTGTCCGCCTGGACCAATACTTGGGCCTAGTTTCTTTTTGAGCCTTCGACCCGTTTGAGTTACTTGTACCTGTCCTAAACTAACACAATAATAGCAATTAAAATGACAAAGGGGCTTACACCCGAAATAACAAAATACAATTAAAAATATAAATAAAAAAATCAAAAGCGAGCTTTTAGCCCGGTCTTTCGATTCCTGACTTCTTGCACATCCTTTCTTCCTCGGGACCTGTTCGTCGGTTTTCAATGACCAATTGACTTGATAAAGGAGTTTGAGCCTTTACGGCTCTCTCAAAATGCAAGGGAAATATGAGTTCATGGTGAACTCGGCCAGATTTCACATGCGAAATAAAAAAAAGATAATAGAGATTAGTAACCCGCAAAATATCTCTGAACCAATCACTAAATAATAAATGTATCGAAAAGGAACACGACTTTATCATTATAGCAAACAACTAGCAGTCAAGACACATCATGCTAAGCAATCAAACAACGAAAGGTTTGAGAAGTGGAGAAACTAAGTTGTTCACATTAATTCCATGAGGCTAAAAACTAACAATTTCGAACTTGGAAGAAATGGCTTGTCCGACCTTACAATAAAAAGTAATACTAATAAAAAAAAAAAAAAAAAAAAAAAAAAAAAAAAAAAAAAGTAAAA
>NW_006240342.1:0-128 GCF_000226075.1 Solanum tuberosum
GCAACCGAACGGTCGTAACGCGGTTCGAGCGAGGCGAATTTCGAAAAACGCCTTTTACTCATTGAAATTTGATGAAAAAGTAAAAAAGAAATTCAATGAGAGGGGATGAGTTTTTCAAATAGATCTCG
>NW_006240342.1:206-671 GCF_000226075.1 Solanum tuberosum
CCGAACTGCCTTAAGGCGGTTTGAGCGAGCCGATTCTTCGAAAAACGCCTTTTGCTCTTTCTTAGGCGAGTAAAAATAAGAGGAGAAAGGAAAAAGAAATTTCAACCGGCCATAACTCGGGCTTCGGATGTCCGTTTCAGTCGATTTTTTTTTTGAACCTGCGTATTTTTTCGATATCTACGCAACCAAACTGCCTTAAGGCGGTTTGAGCGAGCCGATTTTTCGAAAAACGCCTTTTGCTCATTCTTAGACGAGTAGAAACAAGATGAGAAAAGAAAAAGGAAATTCAAACGGCCTTAACTCGAGCTTCGGACGTCCGTTTCAGGCGATTTTTTTTTTGAACCTGCATATTTTTACGATATCTACTCAACCGAAACGTCGAGACGGGGTTTGAGCGATCCGATTTTTCAGAAAACACCTTTTTGCTCATTCTTATACGAGTAGAAATATAACGAAAAAATTAAA
>NW_006240342.1:856-1268 GCF_000226075.1 Solanum tuberosum
AAAGTAAATTCAAACGGCCATAACTCAGGCCTCGGATGTCCGTTTCAGTCAATTTTTTTTTTGAATCTGCGTATTTTTTCGATATCTACGTAACCGAACGGTCGTAACGCGGTTCGAGCGAGCTGATTTTTCGAAAATTGGGGTTGGGGTTTGGGGTTTGGGGTTTGGGGTTTAGGGTTTTGGGGTTTGGGGTTTGAGGTTTGGGGTTTGGGGTTACGGGTTTCGGGTTTCGGGTTTCGGGTGTCGGGTTTTAGGTTTCGGGTTTTGGGTTTCGAGTTTAGGGTTTCGGGTTTCGGGTTTCAGGTTTGGGGTTTCGGGTTTTGGGTTTAGGGTTTAGGGCTTAGGGGTTAGGGTTTAGGATTTAGGGTTTAGGATTTGGGATTTGGGGTTTGGGGTTTGGGGTTTGGGGTTT
>NW_006240342.1:2503-8660 GCF_000226075.1 Solanum tuberosum
GGGTTTGGGGTTTGGGGTTTGGGGTTTCAGGTTTCGGGTTTCGGGTTTAGGGTTTAGGGTTCAGGGTTCAGGGTTCCGGGGTTCCGGGGATCCGGGGTTCCGGGGTTCCGCGTTCCGGGTTCAGGGTTCCGGGTTCAGGGTTCAGGGTTCAGGGTTGAGGGTTTGGGGTTTGGGGTTTGGGTTTTGGGGTTTTGGGGTTTTGGGGTTTGGGGTTTGGGGTTTGGGGTTTTGGGTTTAGGATTTTGGGTTTTGGGTTTTGGGTTTAGGGTTTAGGGTTTAGGGTTTTGGGGTTTAGGGTTTTGTTTTTTTTTTTTTATTTTTAAGACCCTTGACAGGGTCAGGGGCTTAGCTACACCCCCAGGCCTTAACATAGATAAAAAGCAAAAGATACACGGAGGGGGACATAAACCTTACCTCCCCTTAGTGGTGGGACGAGAGTTGGTAGCCTACTAAGTAATCTTAGCAGGTTCTCCAACTCGTCCCAAAAAACTAATTAAGAGCCTATCTTCTAAGCATCTATATGAGAGGACTCCTCTCGATACAAAGAATCTAGGAAAGCATAAATTAGGGAGACTCTCCCTTTACAAGCAAAAATTAAACAATCGAAAATCCTATCAAGGGAGTGCCTGTATGAAGATGACAGAGAGATCATGCCAAAAAAGAGGGTCTGAAGAAATTCTGGCTTCTTCATAGAACCTCTAGGCTGTGACAAATTAAGGTGGTTCCTTAATTCTCTTCAACTTTCTTCTTCTGAAACTTGCCATACTTGTGAAGTCTTGATGTAGATAAGCTGCTGTAATTGAGGGGAGTTGCTGGTTGTTGAAGTACATTTGAGGACTGGTAAGTTGGTGACTTTGTTTTGAGAGTGAGTCTGCCACAAAGTTGGCCTCCCTAAGAGTGTGAGTGCACTTGAAGTGAGTGAATTGAGTGACGATTTGGTGTAGCTTTTGCATTTGGATTGAGAGGGACCAGGGGGCTGTGGCGCTGTTCTTGATCCAATCCACAAGGAGTTGGGAATCGACTTCAAGGATTACATGGTTATAATTCAAATGAAGACACCAAGATAAGCCAAATATAGCAGCCTCGACCTCCGCTTGGTTGTTGGTTCCTTCACCTAATGGAGTTGCGAAAGCGAAGATAGTTTCTCCTAGTGGATTCCTGAGAATTCCCCCTGCTCCTATGCTGCCTGGGTTATTCAATGCACTCCCATCAGTATTTAATTTAACCCATCTGGTTGGAGGCTTAGTCCAGCTGACAGCAGTGACTTTGGTGTTATGAGTACATTTTTCAATGAATGTACATAGCTTGTTCCATCCCATCGGCCAAGATATATATGGGAAGGCTGTACGCAGAAGTTTGAAGGTGTCCAAAATTACTAAGTGCTTTACTCTTGCAATGTTGGATTGATTGCCTCCGTATTTTTTAGCACATCTATTCTTCCACAAACTCCAACAAATAAAGATTGGAGTGGATTGTAGAATTAGCTTATGTGCATCATTGTCGTGAGAAGAATTCCACCACCTCATGATCATGTTTCTAAGTGGCAGCAAATCAGTTGGCATGCCTAAAGAAACAGCAAAATATTTCCAAACAGCCCTTGCGAAGTTCCCTGTGTTAAAAATGTGTTCTATGGTATCTTCACCAGGTGAGTGGCAGCAGTAGCAGTCACTTGGTTCGATTCCAAAAGCTGAAAGCTTTTCATTAGTAGGGAGTTTGCCTCTTATTGTTCTCCACAGCAAGAAGGAACATTTGAAAGGAATGTGCCGATTCCAGGTGTAAGAGTTAATCTTGGTTTTGGTTCTTTTTTCTCTTATAATATCCCAGGCAGTAGAGACAGTAAAGAGGCCATTTGAATTAAGACTCCATACTGCCTGGTCTGTGCTGGTTTGCTGTAGCTGTATCTGCTTGGACAGGATTGTATGTAGATGACTTTGAGGAGCACTTCTGATCAGTTTGTCGACATTCCATTGCCCATTAGTCGTAAAATCTGCGATAGTTTCATTGTCAAATCTGTGACTAGTGGTAGTGAAATGAGCCAATGGTCCCACTCCTAACCAATTATCCCACCAAAAAGAGCAAGAACCATTGTTAATCTTCCATTGGATGTGATCTTCCACCTTAAGTTTGTTTTGCATGAGTACCTTCCATGCTTGAGATTCTCCCGTATCCCATTTTTTGCTTATGGGATTAGATCTTTGGCAATATTTAGCTTTAAGAAATTCTCCCCAAAGAGTATGCTTGGTTCTAAATGTCCACCAATGTTTGAATTGGAATGCTTTACATACATCACTCATTTGTCTTACTCCAATTCCTCCTTCATCATATGGAAAGCTGAGATTTTTCCATGACGACCAATGATACTTTTTCTTGTCATCCCTTCGTCCCCAAAAGAAGTCAGCCATAATACTTTGAATCTGTTTCAGGATAGTAGAAGGGGGGGAAATAGCAGAGAGAATATGGATAGGCATAGATTGGAGAACATGCTTAATCAAAGTGGCTTTACCACCATAACTTAGCATCTTAGATTGCCATCCAGTGATTCTGTTCACAATCTTATTGATGAGTTCCGAGAAGTAGATAATTCTAGGTCTTCCAATAAAGAGTGGGCAGCCCAGATACGTAATAGGAGTCTCCTTTTGATGAAAACCAGTATATCTTTTAACTCTATCACAGGTAGTTCTGAAAGCATTTGGATGGAGCAAAAAATGGCTCTTGGCTTTGTTGATGAGTTGCCCTGAGATTCTTTCATATGTAGTCAACGTTTGCATGATGAGCTTGAGAGAATCTTTCCTCCCCGAAGTGAAAATAATGATGTCGTCTGCAAAACTGAGGTGGTTAATTTGTGGTCCTCTCATTTCCATGTAGAAACCATGGTAAAGAGGCTGTTGGTGAAGTCTGTTTAGAGACCTAGATAATACCTCCGCACCTAAAATAAATAGGGCTGGGGATAGGGGGTCACCTTGTTTAAGGCCTCTCGTAGAATGGAAGAAACCATACCTTCTACCATTAAGAATGATAGAGTACCAATTGTTGGCCATAATTCTCCATATCATGTCAATAAAAACCTCTCCAAAACCCATTTTCCTCAAGATCAAACAAATATAAGACCATGAAACCCTATCGTAGGCTTTTGCCATATCAAGTTTGATCACCACATTGCTTCCAATAATAGGTTTCTTAATCTGGTGGATAATTTCTTGGGCTAACATAATATTCTCTGATATGCTTCTACCTCTTACAAAGCCTGATTGATTTGGAGAAATCAGTCCAGGTAAGATAGGAGATATTCGGAGACATATAATCTTAGAAATAATCTTGGTAATGAAGTTACTCAAGCTGATAGGCCTGAATTCGTTGAGTCTGTTAGGATTCTTCACTTTAGGAAGGAGAATAAGACATGCATGTGAAAAATATTTAGGGATCATCTGGCCACTGAAAAAGGCTTGAATCACAGCCATCAAATCATTCTTGATAATATTCCAGCAGTTCTGGAAGAAGCAGCCATTCATACCATCCGGTCCAGCGGTTGAGTTGGGATTCATGGAAAAAACAACTTCCTTAAGCTCATCAATGGAAGGAGTTTCTTTCAAACTCTCATTCTGCTCCTGACTGACTGTTCTTGGAATACAATCCATAGGGAGTTCATCAATCTTCGTTTCTTCACCTGTGAATATATGCTGAAAATGGTCGCAAGCTGCCTTTGCAATATGTTCGTCGCCTTGTATCCACTCATCGTTATCATTGAGGATTTTATGGACAAATAATCTTCTCCTTCTTCCTCTAATCAAAGCATGGAAGTATTTGGAGTTACCATCCCCTTCTTTAAACCAATGCAATTGAGTTTTTTGTTTAAGAATAGCATCTTCCAATTTCATGTACCTAATATACTCAGCATTAATACTTTGAAGATCTTCTCTGTGTTTCTCTGTGTTGTGCTGCAGGAGGTTGTCTTCAGCTACCTTGACTCTTTCCTCGAATTCCTTGACCTTTGCATAAATATCACCAAATTGCATTTTGGACCAAGTGCTAAGAGTAGAGGATAATCTCTTCATTTTCTGGTGGAAGGACCACATGGGGTTCCCTTCCACAGGTTTGTTCCAGCAGGCAGTGACTGTCTCCTCAAATGACGGCTGCTCAACCCAGCAGTTAAGGAATCTAAAATATTTGATGCAATTGTCTGGTCTGGCAGTCATTTCCATAAGTAAAGGACAGTGATCTGACCCCACAGTAGGAGGGTTTAGGGTTTAGGGTTTAGGGTTAGGATTTTTTTATCTTGACTCTTTCCTCGAATTCCTTGACCTTTGCATAAATATCACCAAATTGCATTTTGGACCAAGTGCTAAGAGTAGAGGATAATCTCTTCATTTTCTGGTGGAAGGACCACATGGGGTTCCCTTCCACAGGTTTGTTCCAGCAGGCAGTGACTGTCTCCTCAAATGACGGCTGCTCAACCCAGCAGTTAAGGAATCTAAAATATTTGATGCAATTGTCTGGTCTGGCAGTCATTTCCATAAGTAAAGGACAGTGATCTGACCCCACAGTAGGAAGGTGTGTGATGCAGGTGTGAGGCATTTTTTGCAACCAATTATCGTTAACCAAAGCCCTATCCAACCTCTTCCAGATTCTGAAATTGATACCCCTTTGATTAGACCAAGTGAATTTAGGTCCATTAAAACCCAAATCCGTAAGTCCACACGCCTCAATAGTGCCAATGAACCCAAGACTTTTTCTCATATTATAAGGTATACCTCCCAATTTTTCCTCAATGTCAGTTATAACATTAAAATCACCAACAGTACACCAAGGAGTAGTATTTCTATTATCAGACAAATGAAGTAATCTGTCCCACAGAGGTTCCCTGAGATGTTCTTTACATTTGGCATATACGAAGGTCATGATATAGGTATCCTGGACTTCAATATGGTTTAATTCACACGTGATTTGCTGTTCATCCGTTTCTAATACAGTGCATGAAATGTCATTGGTCCAGAATAGCCAAATTTTTCCGTTGGTGTTACTAGTAGCATTATCCATTGCAAGCATACTTTTAAACATGTTGATATTGTTGCTATCAGAAAAAGGTTCCAAAACAGCAATCATAGACACATGATGAATATTTTTGAGATTTTTGAGTCTTTCAATAACACCTTGGGTGTTAATTCCTCTAGCATTCCATATGATTGTACTAATCATTGGGATGATTTAGAGGTAAAAAGTCTCGTGTTTGGTCTTCCTGCTGTAACAGGAATAGGAGAATCAGGTTTTTTGAGGGGCAGTCTGTCGATGTGAATACCTCTGGGGGAAAGGCCTTGTTTGTCGGTGACTTGTTGGAGTTCTTTTTCTAATTCATGATCCTTGTTAGGACTAAAAGCTTTGATTAGTAACTCACTAATCTCGTCATCTTCATCAAGAGTATTTATAGGCAGATTATCCGGATCAAAATCATCTTCTGAGTTATCCACCTCATACTCATCTCTAACATTGCCTTTGGGTTGATCAGGTGGCTTTTTAGCATTAAGAGGAACCACATCCATGATCTGGTCCATCATAATGAAGTCAGTACATGGATTTTCTTCCGTATGACTGGTAGTGGGGGGCTGTTTTTGGAGGTTCTGTTCATTCTGTTTCTTCCTGGCAGCCTCCCTCCTTTTTTTGCTAGGTTTATTCCTACTCTTGGGAGTTTCCATCAGGTTGCTAGGACCTGCCTTGTTCCCCATATCCTTGGCCATAGATCCTTTGGGTTGATTTCTCCTTACATTACTGATATTACTCTGCTGATTAGGTGTTTCTTTACCTTCTTCCCTGATTAGATGGGACTTGCTTTGGTGGTGAGGACTATTATTCTGAGTGGTAGCAGGGGCTTGATCATTAACCCTTCCCCTTGGAACCCCTTCCTGCAGGTTAGAATTTTCCTCCTGTACATCCAACCTCCCTCCAATTACTTCAGCAGCTACAACCAGGGGGGATGCAGGGGATGGGATAACAATATGATCACATTGATCATCAGCAATTACAGGGGGAATTACAGGGGTGGGGATTACACTGTTAGAACCATGATCAACATCCACAATACCAGGGGAGGGGGGTGTAGGACTCTGATCAGCAGAGTTATTATTCGCACACACAGGGGACTTAGAATTCATACCTGTTTGCTGCT
>NW_006240343.1:0-8619 GCF_000226075.1 Solanum tuberosum
GGAAGGACCTATGAGACTATATTGTGACAATAAATCAACAATAAGTATAGCTCATAATCTTGTACAACATGATCGCACTAAGCATATTAAGGTAGATATACATTTCATTAAGGAGAAATTAGATAGCAGACTCATTTGTACACCATTTGTTTCTACAAATGATCAGGTGGCCGATGTTTTAACAAAAGGACTGCCAAATAATGTGTTTCAAGATCTAATAAGCAAGCTAGGAATGAAAAATATCCATTCACCCGCTTGAGGGGGAGTGTTGGCTGATAGAGGATATTCTCCATATCAAAATTTGATCCTCTAAGATCTTAAAGATAATTGTTGTAATCTAGTATATCTTTTTCTCCTTTTTTGTAAAATATATGATTTTATAGAATCCCAAATTTCATGGGATCTAAGTGATTCTATTCCACAATCTCTTATGTATATAAAGTCATGTATATGCCATAGAAAGATATGAATGAAATATTTCAACTATCTTATTCCACACTTACTAATCACTATATACAACTAGGTCTATTTTGGAAACGACCTCTCTACCTTCAAGGTAGTAATAATGTAACACCTTGGAATTTGGAAAAGATACAATGGGTTGAACGGGCAAGTCCACAGGCCTAAAACCAACCATGAACCCTTCACGGTTGGCTAAACGGTCTGTTTAGGGGTTCACTGGTAGTTTAGGGGCAGTGGGTTGGTGTAACACCTCGAAAATATCTAAGCTAAGACCCGAATCATTCTATAATACCTCGTAATTCTACTTTCAAGATTTGAATCATTCGTGTAACACCTCGGACTTCGAGAAAGGCTAAAGAGGGCTAACGGGCGAGTCCACGAACCCAAAATGGACCATGGACCCTTCACAGAACCCTAAATAGTTTGTTTAGGGGTGGTAGCCCAACCGTTCAGGGATGCCAAGATTTGAGTCACCTGGATGGCGCCCTAGACGGCCCGTGGTGACTCGTACGACCCGTTTAGGGGACCTTACAGGTCACTGTACAACTTTTAAGTTAAGGTCAATTGTTTCAAGGTGGGAATGATTTTTTTTTATAAATTAAGGCCACTAGAATCCCCTAACACAAAGTTGAGTTGAAAGCTTTCTTATCGATTGAGTTTCAATATGAGATTTTACTTGGGTCAAGTTCAAATGAGCATATCTCTCAACACATAATGAATTAGGTGGCCAATGACCTATCAAATTAAAGGTCTTTGCGTCCTTTTTCCAACACCATCAAGTTTGCCTCATTTCTAGTTCAGAGTAAAATGTTATGCCCATTTTAGTGAAGACCTATTAGGCAGTCAAAAACTCACATACGGCTTGACGAATGGTAAAGTGTTTCGCGGACCGTGGAGCCCTAAATAGTCCTTGAAGCTTTCCTTTTAAGGCACTACGTCAGTTTTTAAGTTGGGATCATTTTTGTCTTTCCCTTATGTATTGTACGTCATTTTAATCCCTATTCTAAGCCTAAACCACGACGTTTTCACCTAGTTAAGGTCTTAGAAAGTTTTAATCAGCTCTTTTATATTCATTAACACTTAAAGTCATTAGAGTAAGGTTCCAAGAGGAGAAAATCTAGGGTTTCAAGCGTTCTTCGAGCTTCGTCAATTTGGCCAAGAATTTTGTTCTTCCAGGTTTGTAAGGCTATCATAGTGTTGTACTAGTTCGTCCTCATGCTCTATATCTTTCACGCCCCAAGTCTACACACTGGACGTGCCGGCACTCAAGAACCATTTCTGATCCCCAAGTGAACCCTTGTCCTGACTGATTGTTTAGCGGAAGACTTACTCAAACATAAAGAAGCTTTGAAAATAGAATGTAGAACATTCAAACTCAAGCAAATACTTAACCAACCGACCCCAAGAAACTCCTTATATAAATTAAGGATGTGGGTCTAGGCCAATTCTGCACTGCCTCAATCTTCTGAGTGTCGACTTGAGTTCCTTCGCCAGACACAATGTGGCCTAAGAACGCCACAAATTAAAGCCAAAACTCACACTTAGAAAACTTGGCATATAACTCTCAGTCTTTGAGAGTTTGGAGGACTATTATGAGATAACTAGCATAGTCCTCCTCATTCCTCAGATAAATCAATATGTCATCAATGAACATGATAACAAACATGTCAAGATACGGCTTAAATACTCTGTTCATAAGATCCATGAATGTTGTAAGAGCGTTAGTAAAACAAAATAACATAACAAGGAACTCATAATGACCATAATGGGTCTTGAATGTTGTCTTCGGGATGTCACTTTCTCTCACTTTCAATTGATGATAGCTAGATCTGAGGTCTATCTTAGAGAAACAAGTGGCACCTTGAAGTTGGTCGAAATGTCATCAATTCTTGGAAGGGGATACTTATTCTTTATGATGACCTTGTTCAATGGGAGGTAATTGATACACATCATAGGGGAACTATCTTTCCTTCTCACAAATAAGACCGGACCGGCCCAAGGTAAGACAGTTGGTCAGATTAAACCCTTATCAATAAGATTTCTCAACTGCTCTTTTAACTCAACTGAAGCCATTCTATATGGCGGAATAGAAACGGGTTGAGTATCAGGAAGAATATCAATTCTGAAGCTTACTTCTCTCATATGAGGGAATCCGGGAAGATCATCTAGAAAGACCTTTAAAAGCTCACTCACAACTGGAACAGACTAAATAGTTGATGTCTCAAATATAGAGACATTCACTCGAACTAAGTGATAAATGCACCCCTTAGAAACTAACTTTTTGGCCTTAAGGTATGAAATGAAACGACCCTTAGGCACTGTTGAACTATTCCTCCACTAAAAAATTGGCTCATTAGGAAACTGAAACTTGACTTCTCGAGTTATACAATCGACTGAGACATAACAAGTATAAAGTCAGTCCATACCTAGAATGACATCAAATTCCACCATGTCTAGCCCAACTATGGCAACCATGATATCTTTGTGATAAACAGAGATGGTACAATCACGATAGACTCTTTTTGCTAAAATAGAATCACTAACAGGTGTGGAAACACTAAAGGGTTGAAAAAGTTGTTCGGAGTTAATGCCGAACTTTATGGCTACATAAGGATTGAAAAAGACAAATTCGCACCTGGAGCAAGTAAGACATAGACATCAAAAGTAAAGAATTTAAGCATACCAGTGACAACATCTGGTGAGTTCTCCAGATCCTGACAACTAGCTATAACATATGGACAGTTTGTACCTCCGCATGTTCCTGAAGTAGTTGTTCTTTGGGAATTACTATCTGCTAGAGCTGCTAAAGAAGATTGGGCTCTATTGCCCTCATTACCCTGTCTGTTATTAGGGAATTCTCTCATAAAATAACTCATCTGACCACACTTGAAACAACCATTAGAGCCATCACGACATTCTCCTGGATGGGTCCTACCACACTTAGCACAAGGTGGGCTCCGAAACCCTTGTGCCAGACTACCCTGAGACTGAGTACCTTGAGCTCTGAAATTCTGAGAACTCTGATTCCTCTGATCGTTCATATTTCTTAGTGCAGCACACTAGCTGACGATGGAGAAGGTCCAGATGACCTTTGCTGGAAAGATGACCAATGCCCATTCCTCGTCTTTTGCTGGCCAAACTCATGATTTGTTGTCTTAACCACCCTTTTGCTGCGGAACTTTTTCCTGTCTTTCAACTTGTCCTCCTCTACTTGTTGTACATGAATCATAAGTCTAGCTATGCCCATTTTCTTTATCAAGATATCTTCTCTCCCCTCTTTATAAGATAAACGGGATAGCCCAGACGGAAACAAACTCATTTTGCTTCTCATATCTGTCACCATTTCTGGAGCATAGCGGGAAAGCTGAGTGAACTTGAAGCTGTACTCTTGCACACTTATAGACCCCTGCTTCATAATAAGAAACTCTCTTACCTTTGCTGTCCTTCAATAGCGCCCCAAGAAAGCATCCTCAAACACAGACCAACTCAAAAGTGGTTCTTTATCTACCTTGTTCTTCTTAAAGTTTAATTTGAATTTTCATGGTAAAAATTAATTTTCAAATAAAGTAAAAAAAAATTCAGTAAGAAGTTTAATTTATAATGTTGTATGACCAAACCGGTGGCGTTTACCCAATTCTTTTACTCCGTGAGTGCAAAATGCGGATAAGTTTCCTAGTATTATTAATAATAATAATTAAAAAAATTGATCTTAAAGTGTATTTCAGAAACAAACGAGTAGCATATTAGCATTATGGGACTGCCTCTAGCTGCAAAAATCTTGAGCTTTTGTCAATGGAAAAAGAATGTGGAAGAGAAGATATGAGTGCAAAGGTATCAGAAAGGATGGAAAGCCTGGAGAAGATGAGGGAGAAATTGATATATATATGACGCGCACTGCTTACAAGCAGAAAACTATCATAAATCTGGGAAAATAGCCAGATATAAACTCCTTGTTTACTCGTTTCTGGATCATTGCTCTCATTTGGTGGAGAAAAACTTTTATAGGTATAATGGTGAATAGATGTTAGCATAGTCTTAAGTAAAATACTACAACAAACATAAACAAAAGTATGCTTGAATAGTGGGCACTAAAGATAATCCAATAATACCACTTCTAAAATTATATTTTGATAAGAACAATAATAGAACTAACCTTAGCATATAGTTGCTATTATCATAGTACTAAATATTATCCAACAATGCCACTTCTGAAATTATTTTCTAATCATTTTTGCATGAAAAGGCGCTATAGAAAAACAAATGTGTATACTTACTTAAACACAAGAGAAAACTATCTTAAGTACAAATAACAAATGGATATCTAAATTACTCCCTCGGTCCTAATTTATATGACTCAATTTCCTTTTTAGTCAGTCGCACCCAAAAATTGATATATGTCTATATTTAGTAAAACATTAACTTTAAAATACTACTCATTTTTTACAGTCACCAAACATCAATATCTTATTTTAGACTACAAATTTTGAGAAGTCTTTTTTTCCTTCTTAAATTTTATGTCAAGTCCAACTACATTACATAAATAATTTTGTGTCAAGTCAAACTACATCACATAAATTAGGACAAAGAGAGTTTCCCTTATTTGCATGACAGTTGAAACCAACAGTTGTTTTTTAAACTCCATACGCCAAAGATGGAGGATATGATAAGGGGTAACAATTTTTTTTTTCCAGCCACGAAAAATTACATCAAGAAAAGGAAGTTTATTAATTAAAATAGGGGACCAAGAATGCATGACACAAATGCCTAGCATGCATATATATACATATATATATACTACAATTGTTATGAGTTTTTCCTGCCAATAACACCATAAGAAATTAACATTACATAATTAATTCTAGAGGATACAATCTTTTGATACCATTTAAGCAAAAAAGTAAAACAGAAAGGAAAAAGAACTATGTTTTACAGTTGCCAAACTATCAGCGCAAAGGAATTTGAAAACCTGATGATAGTATTAAAGTCAGTTGATGAATTAATTTGATAGAGTACTTGAATTGTTAGTTATAACCAAGTTACAACCACCTTTTGGAATTTAAAAAGTTTAATTTTTTTTTATGGGGAGGAATATCGGGTACGGGGTACGGGGTAGGGTAAGAAAAAAATATTGTAATTTAAGAATGAAGTAGAGTTTTGGAAAATGTTTTGCTCAATTTTTGAAGGGAAATCATTTTCCTTAAATTTAAGGAAAATAAGTTGATTTGGAAAACAATTTCCTAATTATTAAGCCAATCAAACATGGAAAAATTGGAAAATATTTTCTAAAATATTTTCCTTCATACCAAGCATACCCTCAATCAATCCTTGGTTGTCTAAATGGTTTTATTTCCTTAATTATGATAAACTTGATTTTAAAATGATGTTCAGTTGATTTTTAGGTTAGTAGATGATTCTCCCACCAAGTTGTTAGTGTGGATATCACTCACGATAATCTGAATTGTGACCGTCTTGGTGCTGACGTTTTTTTTTTTTTTTTTTGAAGTCGTTGGGTTGATGAGGTTCTACTCATCGGTGAGAACTATGATCTGCCTTTATTTTTATTTTTAAAATATTGCTACGTATAATGCTACTTCATTCATCAATAGCTTATTTGAATTTGCTTTAGTTTGTAATTTTTTGTAGATTTGTATGCATGAAGTTGTGCATATATAAGCAAATAAACATAGAGAAAGCAAAAAAAAAATTAGAAGAGCATTCATATCGGTTAAATCAAAAATCAAATCAATAAGGATTAATAGTCAATTAACCAAAAATTGATAAGGAATATTTTATTGAGTTAAGACCTGCCAATTTGCTAGCACTAGGAGTGTGTTAACCAGGTCATTGATGTACAAGTAATTCACTAATTAGTTTCACATTCAACCAACAAAATCAAAAGACAAGAAAATGTCGTTAAAGTAAAGGAAATAACGACACACAATTAACGATATTATTATTTATTCATTATGATAAAAATATTTAAGTAATTGAAGGGAGTGTGCATACATTTTTTTTGGTTGAAAAGGATATTTATTTATTCATATATAATTAGCATCCATACAAGATCGGTGGCCTGAAGCATTAGAAACAACTTGATTACATTACACACGTACACATAAGAAATTATTATCACACTAACATAAAATAGTTTAACAAACCTTTTAAGATACTTATTATTTTGGTAATTTTTCATACCATTTGTAGCAAACTATGCTTTATTGTTGGCATTAGCAAAAAACAACCCTATAATTTGTACTATCACTAGGGCAAGCAAATAAGCTAGTAGGATCATCTTGTGGGTAGCTATATGCATCAGGGCATCTCTGTTTGAAAAATCTGGACAAGTCGTTAGGACCACATTGACCTATGGTACAAGGATTGTTGCATCCTCCGGGTACTTTAAGTTGACCAGGGCATTCACCATTTATATTGGCTGTGCATTGAACTGCGTGGCATTTTCCTCCACTAGGATTGGTCGGGGCGAAAGTCATTGGTATATTGAATCCTTCGATTAAAGAAATGTCCCAGAAATCTAGGTTGCTAAATTGGTTCAAGGCATATTCAGCTAGGGTGTTTGGCGATTTACCCCAGCCGGTACACTGCAAGACTCCACCACAATCACCGGTCTGGCAAGAACCTCTACCAGAACCATCAAAGTTGCAATTAGTACGACCCCATATACGTGCCATCTTTGTTCCCCTTGGAGCATTGATGACCCATGTTTGGCCCTTATTGAGACGTCGACCACCGCCTATCGGGGTTGACGCCGCCCAGATGGTGTATGGACAGTTGTTTTGGACCTCGAAAGAGGTAGAATAAGTATATGTCACAAAAGAAAGGAGGAAGAAAACAGAAGAAGATCTGATCAAATAGTCCATGTTTGTGGACATCTTTTTTTTTTAAGTTGTTTGATATTGTCACAAGTTATTGGGCAGTTTATATAGGAGTGTGGCACCTTTCACATTAATCACATATATCAATATTATCTTGGAATAATGATAAAGGAAAATTTTCCACAAGCCACTATTCCACGTCCACATGTAATTCTTCGTACAAGTCTTTCGGTTTTTTGGGGGAACCTTCTCCCTACTATTTAGTATTCGTATTGAGTCTGATTAAATATGAATTTTTCTTAAAAACTGAGCCTCGATAAATTTGGATTTGTGCTTGAAAATTTCCTCTGATTGAGAAATAAGAATCTATTTCTTTTTCTCAATTTATGTGACACTATTTCCTTTCTAGTGAGTTAAAAAAGAATGATACCATTTATTAATTCCTAGGAAAAAATTTCAAGTCATTATTCATGTAGTAATCACGGGATGAAGTAAATTGTGTTGGGTGAAGCTTCATAAAGAAAAACTTAATATTGTGCGATATTATTTTTTTTAAAATTAAATCTTATGCTTTTCTTCAAAATACTATGTTTAGCTTCTCTTACTTTTTCAAAGTAAATGTGAATTTTTATTTGCACATAAAATGCAAGTCGCAATTGACTGCATGCAAATCAAAGTCTTCGTTAATGCATGACGAGTCAGGGTGCTCTGTGTAGACAAATGCCTTAAATTTAGGTCACTAAAGTGCTTGAGTCTCCTCTTTTAGTACAAACTTAACTTGTTACTCTTTCCGTCTCAAACTATTTGTCGTATTTTTTTTTTACATGCTTTTAAAAAAAAATTAATTAGGAGGAGTCTTGAGTATTTTATCCTTATTTATGACTTAAAATATATTTTATATTCATTAAATGTTTACTTTATGTCTCTATTTATGTGTCATCTCCATATAATTAATGTTCTAAATTTTTCCAAGACATATCTTATGGTTTAAAATCTCCATCAAGAATTAAATGCGGATGTGGAAAAATGATCTGGAAAATTTTCCACAAGCC
Source organism: Solanum tuberosum (assembly GCF_000226075.1). Lineage (NCBI taxonomy): Eukaryota > Viridiplantae > Streptophyta > Magnoliopsida > Solanales > Solanaceae > Solanum > Solanum tuberosum. The sequence goes on from NW_006240343.1 coordinate 8,348, forward strand.
ACTGCTCGTGTAAGTAATTATATAAACGAGGAACAGAAAACATCTTCTTCTTCTTTTTTGCATTCCCCCTACTATTTAATATTCGTGTTGGGCTGATTAATTATGAATTATCTTGAAGATATTCATATTAAAGATATAGCGCTAACTATCAAAGATAACTTTAGATCATAATTCGAATATGAAACCTTGATTAACTGTTTGTTGTCAATTATCAAAGTACTAGTACTACTATATATATTACCTAAGGTAATTCTTTTTGGGACATTGTGGGG
>NW_006240344.1:0-3178 GCF_000226075.1 Solanum tuberosum
CTGACCGGTAACGCATGTCGTTAGCCGAAGTCGCTTGCCTGATACGCACATGCCACGTTAGATGCGTGCAGGTCTTGGCTGATGATGCCTGTCGTTGGGCCGACGTCGCCTGGCCGATGCGCGCAGATCACAATCGATGTCGCCCAATCGAAGCGTATACACCACGGTTGATGCGTGCAAGCCTTGGCTGATTTCGCCTGCCGTAGGACGATGCGCGCAGGTCACGACCGATGCCGCCCAGCCGATGCGCACATGCCACGACTGATCAATGTCGTCGTTTGCGACGTCTCTCGTCTAACAACTATAATCCACAGACGATGCGGGCAGGCAATGTCCGACTTCGGAAAACCGATGTGTGTATGCTACAGATAATTCTGGTAGGACAAGTTCGGCGTCGCCTGACCGATGAGTGCAGGCCACGGACGATGCGGACAGGCCTCGTCCGACGTTGGAAGACTGATGTGCGCATGCTACGTACTATTGTGGTAACCCCGTCCGAGATCGGCTGACCGATATGTGCAGGCCACTGACGATAGTTCCAGCCCAATTTTGACGCGGCTGACCATTGTGTGCATTCCAAGTCCGACGTCGACTGACTGCGTTCTGCAGGCCACTGACGATGCTATCAGGCCACGTCCGACATCGACAGTTCGATGTGTGAAGGCTACGGATAATGTCGCCGAGCCGATGCGCGCAGGCCACGGCTGATGCATGTAGGCATTGGTTGATGCTGCGTGCCGTTGGCCGATGTTGTTTTCCAGATGCACACACACCACGAATTTTCGAGCAGGCCTTTCCCGATGTTGCCTATTGTTGGCCGATGCGTGCAGGCCATGGCCGTTGACGCCCAGTCGATGCGCACACGCCACGGCTGATGCATGTAGGCATTGGTTGATGCTGCGTGCCGTTGGCCGATGTTGTTTTCCAGATGCACACACACCACGATTTTTCGTGTAGGCCTTTCCCGATGTTGCCTATTGTTGGCCGATGCGTGCAGGCCATGGCCGTTGACGCCCAGTCGATGCGCACACGCCACGGCTTATGCGTGCAGGACTTGGCAGATGCTCCATGTCGATTTTCGATGTCGTTTGCCAGATGCGCACATGCCACGTCTGATGCGTGCAAGCCTTCACCAATGTCTCCTGTCGTTGGCCGATGCGTGCAGGCCACGGATGATGTCACCCAGCCTTGGCCGATGTCGTTTTCCAGATGCACACACACCACGGTTTTTAGTGCAGGCCTTGGCCGATGTCGCCTATTGTTGGCCGATGCGTGCAGGCCATGGCCGTTGACGCCCAGTCGATGCGCACACGCCACGGCTTATGCATGCAGGCCTTGGCTGATGCTCCATGCAGATTGCCGACGTCGTTTGCCAGATGCGCACATGCCACGTCTGATGCGTGCAAGCCTTCGCTGATGCCACCTGCCGTGGGCCACTTCGCCTGGATGAATCCCACATGCCACGTCCGATACGTGGCCCAGTTGGAGCTCTTGATTCCGCTGCGCGGATTCTGACTTAGAGGAGTAGGCATCTTTTTTCCAGAGAATCATAATAAACATGTACAACCAAAATATGCACGTTCTAAGGTACAAATACACAATAACTTCCACAAATAACTTATATATATATAAATATATTGTTTTCAACAGTTTGTTCTAATTTTTATTTTTTTTCAGTAAATCCCGAAAATGAGTAATTAATTGATAAAAAATAGAGAAAATATGATAAAATTATATAATTAACGCCAAAAATTAACAAATAAATGTAGAAACCTTATATTCAAAAAAATTATAAATTTTATCAATTTTTATTTTTCACTAATGTTTTTTATTTTTTAGTTTTTTTCGGTAAATCCCGAAATGGAGTAATTAATTAATTAAAAATAGGAAAAATATGAAAAAAATATAAAATTAACCCTACAAATTTGAATTCTTATTCTTTCTGGTAAATCTCAAAAATGAGTAATTAATTAAAAAAATAAAAATAATTTGAAAAACATATAAAATAATGCAAAAAATTCACAAATAAATGTATTAACCATAAATTCAATAATTTCATAAATTTTAATTTTTAAAATATGACATAAAAAATAAAAAACCATAAAAATAAATTAAAACAATGACTAAAAGTCAAAAAAATATGAAAATGATCGAAAACACTTCTAAACATGTAAAACTAATGATAGAGTACACATTTGTACAAACAAAAGATGTTTAAATATCGTACGTACCGTAAAAGTAATGAATATTGGTACTAATAAACCACGTGAGGCAGAAACATTGAGGATAAATAATGGGAAAATAGATCAATATGTTGTTATGCATGAAGGGTGTTTCAAACACTTTTGATTTTTGTACGGCTGACCGTTGTGTGCAGGCCGAAGGCGATGCAGGCAGGCCACGTCCGACGTCGGCTGGCCGAGTTGTGCACGCCAAGGACGATACGGCCAAGCCATATCTGACGTCGATAGACCGATGTGTCCAGGCTACAGACGATGCTGGCAGGCACATCCGACATCGGCTGACCAATGTGTGCAGGCAACAGACGATGCGGCCAGGCCACGTCCGACGTCGGCAAACCGATGTGTGCATTCTACGGACGATGCTGGCAGGCTACGTCCGACGTCAACTAACCGATGTGTGCAGGCCAATGATGATAGTGGTAGCCCACGTCCGACATCGGCTGACCGTTGTGTGCAGGCCAAAGGCGATGCGGGCCGGCCAAGTCTGATGTCGGCTGACCGTTGTGTGCAGACCAAGGGAGAGAGATGTGGGCAGGCAACACCCGACGTCGGCTGACCGATGTGTGCATGACAAGGGCAATGCGGGCATACCACGCCCGCCGACGACTGAGCGATATGCAACGGCCACGACAGATGTAGACAGTCCACGATCGACGTCGGCTGAACGAAGTGCACAGGCCACGGCAGATACGGGCGGTCCACGACCTATGTCACCTGGCAAATGATGCCTGTCGTTGGCCGACGTTGCTTGCCCGTAGCACACAAGCGACTTCAGATGCGTGTTAAAATTGGTTGATGCTGTCTGCCGTCGACCGACGTCGATGTCGCCCAGCCGATGTGCACGTTTTTCCCGCCTGCCGTTGGTCGTCGTCGATGTCCCTCAGCCGATGTGCATAGCCCACAGCTGATTCGTTCAGGCCTTGGCTAATGCCGCC
>NW_006240344.1:3278-6031 GCF_000226075.1 Solanum tuberosum
CTGACCGTTGTGTGCAGGCCGAAGGCGATGCGGGCAGACCACGTCCGAGTCATTTACGAGATGTGCACATGCCACGTCCAATGCGTGCAGCCCTTGGATGATTCCGCTTATCGTTTGTCGGTGTCTCCTGGTCGATACGCGCAGGCCACGACCGATTTCACCCAACCGATGCGCACACGCCAAAATTGATGCGTGCAGGCCTTGGCCGATGTCGAATGTCATTGGCCAATGTACGTAGGCCACAGATGATGTCGCCTAGTCGATGCACACATGCCACGACTGATGCGTGTAGGCCTTGGCTTATGCTGCATGCGGTTGGACGACGTCGTTTGCCAATACGCACATGCCACGGTTGATGTGTGCAAGATTTGGCCGATGTGCGCAGGCCAAGGATTATGTCGCCCAGCCGATGCACACACGCCACGGCTGATGCTGCATGCCGTTGGCCGACGTCCTTTGCTAGATGCGAACATGTCACATCAGATGCGTTCATGCCTTCGCTGATGCCGCATGACGTTGGCCGACGCGACCTGCCCGATGCCCACATACCACGTCTGATGCGTGGCCCACTTGGAGTTCTTGATTCCGTTGCGCGGATTCTGACTTAGAGTAGTTGGCATCATTTTTCCAAAGAATAATAATGAACATGTTCTACCCAAATATGCACGTTCTAAGGTACAAACATATATTTACTTCCACAAATAACCTTTACATGTATAAAAATATGGTTTTCAACAATGTTTTTTAATTTTTATTTTTATGTTAAATCTCGAAAATGAGTAATTAATTAATAAAAAATAGGATAAATCTTATTAAAATATAAAATTAACGCAAAAAATTCACAAATAAATATAGTAACCTTAAATTCAACAATTTCATAATTTTTTTAAATTTTATTGTTTTTCGGCAAATCCCAAAAATCAGTAATTTATTAATAAAAAATGATACAGACAATAGAGGCAGCCCACGTATGACGTCGGCTGACTGGTGTGTGCAGGCCACGAAATATATTGGCATCCCACATTTGACGACGGGGACCGTAGCGTGCAGGCCGAAGGCGGTGTAGGCATGCCACGTCCGACGTCGGCTGATCGAGTTGTGCAGGCCATGGATGATGGTGCCAGGCCACATCCAACATCAGCAGACTGATGTGTGAAGGCTACGGACGATGCTGGCAGGTCATATCCGACGTCGGCTGACCGATATGTGCAGGCCACGGAGGCTGCGGCCAGGCCACGTCATACGTCGATCAACCAATTTGTGCAAGCTACGAACGATGTGGGCAGGCCACGTCCGACGTCATCTGATCGATCTGTGCAGGCCAAGGACGATAGTGGCAGCCTATACGTCCGACGTTGGTTGACAGTTGTGTGCAGGACAAAGGCGATGCGGGGAGGCCACGTCCCACGTCGGCTGACCGTTGTGTGCAGGCCAATGGAGATGCCGGCAAGCCACGCCCGACTTCCGTTGACCGAAGTGTGTAGGCCTAGGGAGATCTGGGCAAGCCACGCCTGACGACGACTGAGCGATGTGCACAGGCCACGGTCAATGCGGGCTTACCACGACCAAAGTCGGCTGAGCGATTTGCACAGGTCACGGCCGATGAGGGCAGTCCATGACCAATGTCGCCTGACCGGTAACGCATGTCGTTAGCCGACGTCGCTTGCCCGATACGCACAGGCCACGTTAGATGCGTGCAGGTCTTGGCTGATGATGCCTGTCGTTGGGTCGACGTCGCCTGGCCGATGTGCGCTGGCAACAATCGATGTCCCCCAGCCGATGCATATATATCACGGTTGATGCGTGCAAGCCTTGGCTGTTTTCGCCTGCCGTAGGATGATGCGCGCAGGTCACGACCGATGTCGCTCAGCCGATGCGCACAGGACACGACTGATACGTGCAGGCATGCTGCATGCTGTTGGCTGACGTCGTTTGCCAGATGCGCACACGCCACAGTTGATGCGTGCAGGCCACGGCCGATGCGCGGAGGCCACGGCCGTTGACACCCAGCCAATGCGCACACGCCACGACTGATGCGTGCAGGCCTTGGTTGATGCTGCATGCTGTTGGCCGACGTCGTTTGCCAGATGCGCACACGCCACAGTTGATGCGTGCAGGCCACGGCCGATGCGCGGAGGCCACGGCCGTTGACACCCAGCCAATGCGCACACGCCACGACTGATGCGTGCAGGCCTTGGTTGATGCTGCATGCTGTTGGCCGACGTCGTTTGCCAGATGCGCACACATCACAGTTTATGCGAGCATGCCTTGGCTGATGTCGCCTGCCATTGGTTGATGGGCGCAGGCCACGGCCGCTTACGCCCAACCGATGCGCGCACACCATGGCTTATAAGTGCAGGCCTTAGTTGATGTTGTATGCCGGTTGCCGTCGTTATTTGCCAGATGCGCACATGCCACGTCTGATGCATGCAAGCCTTGGTTGATGCCGCTTGCCGTTGGGCGACGTCGCCTGGCCGACCCCCACATGCCACGTCCGATGCGTGGCCCACTTGGTGCTCTTGATTCCATCGCACGAATTCTGACTTAGAGGAGTAGGCATCGTTTTCCACAGAATCATAATGAACATGTATGACCCAAATATGCACGTTATAAGGTACAATTACACATTAACTTCCACAAATAACTTTTATATATATTAAAATATAATTTTCAACAGTTTTTTTTAATTTTTAATTTTTTTTGGTGAATCCCGAATATGAGTAATTAAATAATAAAAAATAGGAAAAATATGG
>NW_006240344.1:6131-8617 GCF_000226075.1 Solanum tuberosum
GTCCGACGTCGGCTGACTGCGTTCTGCAGGCCACTGAAAATGCTACCAGGCCATGTCCGACATCGATAGGTAGATGCGTGCAGGCTACGGAAAATGTCGTCCAGCCGATGCGCGCAGGCCGCGGCTGATGCATGTAGGCATTGGTTGATGTTGCGTGCCGTTGGCCGATGTCGTTTTCCAGATGCGCACGTTCGACGTCGCCTGACCGATGTGTGCAGGCCACGGATGATGCGGACAGGCCGCGTTCGACGTTGGAAGACTGATGTGTGCATGCTACGTACTATTGTGGTAACCCCGTCCGACATCGGCTGATCGATATGTGCAGGCCACTGACGATAGTTCCAGCCCAATTTTGACGCGGTTGACCATTGTGTGCATTCCACGTCCGACGTCGGCTGACTGCGTTCTGCAGGCCACTGACGATGCTGCCAGGCCACGTACGACATCGACAGGTAGATGTGTGCAGGCTACGGACAATGTCGCCCAGCAGATGCGCGCAGGCCACGGCTGATGCGTGTAGGCATTGGTTGATGCTGCGTGCTGTTGGCCGATATCGTTTTCCAGATGCGCACACACCACGGTTTTTCGTGCAGGCCTTGGCCGATGTCGCCTGTTGTTGGCTGATCCGTGCAGGACACAGCCGTTGACGCCCATTTGATGTGCACACGCCACGGCTTATGCGTGCAGGCCTTGGCTAATGCTCCATGCCGATTGCCGACGTCGTTTGCCAAATGCGCACATGCGACGTCTGATGCGTGCAAGCCTTCACTGATGCCACCTGCCGTGGGACACTTCGCCTGGATGACTCCCACATGCCACGTCCGATACGTGGCCCAGTTGGAGCTCTTGATTCCGCTGCGCGGATTCTGACTTAGAGGAGTAGGCATCTTTTTTCCAGAGAATCATAATAAACATGTACAACCAAAATATGCACGTTCTAAGGTACAAATACACATTAACTTCCACAAATAACTTTTATATATATAAAAATATTGTTTTCAACAATTTGTTCTAATTTTTATTTTTTTTCAGTAAATCCCGAAAATGAGTAATTAATTAATAAAAAATAGAGAAAATATGATAAAATTATAAAATTAACGCCAAATATTAACAAATAAATGTAGAAACCTTATATTCAAAAAAATTATACATTTTATCAACTTTTATTTTTCAACAATGATTTTTAGTTTTTAGTTTTTTTCGGTAAATCCCGAAATTGAGTAATTAATTAATTAAAAATAGGAAAAATATGAAAAAAATATAAAATTAACCCTACAAATTTGAATTTTTATTCTTTCTGGTAAATCTTAAAAATGAGTAATTAATTAAACAAATAAGAATAATTTGAAAAACATATAAAATTAATTTAAAAAATTCCATAATAAATATGTTAACCATAAATTCAATAATTTCATAAATTTTAATTTTTAAAATATGACGTAAAAAATAAAAAACCATAAAATAAATTAAAACAATGACTAAAAGTAAAAAAAATATGGAAATGATCGAAAACACTTCTAAACATGTGAAACTAATGATAGAGTTCACAGTTGTACAAATAAAAGATGTTTCAATATCGTACGTACTGTAAAAGTAATGAAGATTGGTACTAATAAACCACGTGAGGCAGAAACATTGAGAATAGATAATGGGAAAATAGATCAATATGTTGTTATGCATGAAGGGTGTTTCAAACTCTTTTGATTTTTGTTCAAATGACCGTTGTGTGCAGGTCGAAGGCAATGCGGGTAGGCCACGTCCGACGTCGGCTGACCGAGTTGTGCACGCCAAGGACGATACGGCCAAGCCATATCTGACGTCGATAGACCGATGTGTCCAGGCTACAGACGATGCTGGCAGGCACATCCGACATCGGCTGACCAATGTGTGCAGGCAACAGACGATGCGGCCAGGCCACGTCCGACGTCGGCAAACCGATGTGTGCATTCTACGGACGATGCTGGCAGGTTACGTCCGACGTCAACTAATCGATGTGTGCAGGCCAAGGACGATAGTGGTAGCCCACGTCCGACATCGGCTGACCGTTGTGTGCAGGCCAAAGGCGATGCGGGCAGGCCAAGTTTGATGTCGGCTGACCGTTGTGTGCAGACCAAGGGAGAGAGATGTGGGCAGGCAACACTCGACGTCGGCTGACCGATGTATGCATGACAAGGGCGATGAGGGCAGGCCACATCAGATGTAGACACTACACGATCGACGTCGGCAGAACGAAGTGCACAGGCCACGGCAGATACGGGCGGTCCACGACCAATGTCAACTGGCCAATGATGCTTGTCGTTGGCCGACGTTGCTTGCCTGTAGCGCACAAGCGACTTCAGATGCGTGTTATAATTGGTTGATGCTGCCTGCCGTCTACCGACGTTGATGTCGCCCAGCCGATGCGCACACGCCACGATTGATCCGTGCCGGCCTTGGCCGATGTCGCCTGTCGTTGGCGGATGAGAGCAGGCCTTGGCCGGTGGCGC
>NW_006240345.1:0-8584 GCF_000226075.1 Solanum tuberosum
GTGTCTCATTATTGAAACTCTTCCAATTCAGTGACTCATTGAATTTTGAAATGTTTCATGATTCAATGTGTCTAAATTTTGATAGGTGAAAAGACATTTAAATATCATTATAAATACCAATAAATTATAGCCACAATTTACTTGTCCCAAGATCATCATATTCTTTTCTTTTTTGTCATTTACGGTTCTCTAATCTTCTTCCTAGCTAATGATATAATATATCATCAAGAAGGTAACTGAGGAGAAGAACAGATGACATCATTCCGAAGTTAGCTTTCTTACAATAGAATAGTTGAAGTTAGTAGTATAAGAGATGAAATCATGAAAAAAGAAGAAGTTTTCTTACCGTAGAATAGTTGAACTTAGAAATATAGAAGAGATAACCTATTCCTTGAGATTTTTTGTTTATTAGTCATAATTTTAAGTTTTCTTTTCCATTTTAGAGTCAAGGTATGGTTGTCCAAATTAAATTTGGTATGCAAATCACATTTTTATGTAATTCTTGTATCATTTTGCATTGCTGTGGGAATTTGTTTGTCATTGTGTTATTGTTGTTGTAACTGTTACTTAATCGACAAAACTTCTATTAATGTATGATGAGTTTGATAATACTTGAATTATGCAATATGCTCAAATATCCATATTGTCAATTGCCTAAATTCAAATTAATTTAAATAAAGATTGCTAAAAAAATGTTACTTTGAATGAAAGATTTTAATTGTGTTACTTTATCGTCTATCTAATATATTGTTGCGAATACATAGGCGAACACATACATATATTGTTCATTTTCATCCTTTTTGTTTTATTTTTAGTTTTTCTACGATTTGTATTTATATTGTTGCAACACATATTTTCACATGGAAAATTGTATTTTCACTTTCAAATAGAAAATACTTGCACATGTATGTTACACTAATATTCATGGCATTTTAGAAAATTTATAAGGCTGTGTTACACAACACACATTCACTAATTAGCACAAAATGGAAGAAATTTTAATGTTTTCTTTAGAAGAAAATCAAACGTGACACACACTACTACACACGTTGTCACGTGGGATTTCACTTTTTTTTATAAAAAAATATATTTTTTCTAAATCTTTTTTATTATTTTTATTTTTGGTTTCTTTTGTAAGTCTTGAGTCATGGATTGCCCATGTGGGTCGATCCGAACCCAATTTAATCCGACCTGATTTAACCCGATCTGAAGTTATTATCTGTAAAAGGGATAAATGCTAATTTAAAATAAGGGAGAGAGCAATTACTGTAACTATTCCAATGTAAACAATCCCTTTTTATATAGATGATTTACGCTCTTAACAAAGACAAAAAAAATTAAAAAACTCAAAAGAAAAGGGTAACATCTTCTTAGATGAAAGACACCCAACAAAAAAGACATTTCGTTTGTGAAGCACTATCTTTGTTTCCTAGTGATACAAAGAAGGATCTGGAGCAAATCATTCAGTTCGTGAATTTCATTCTGCTGCAACAATCAAAGGTACACAAATCTTGTACCAAATGTTGTTTAAATTTTTCATCTTTTAATTCCAAAATATAATATATTCAATCAAATTCAAATGAAAAGGGCAACATTCATTGTTATAATAATGTGAACCTGAAAAAGAATCGGAGGCTATATAAGATTTCCTATATTCACAACTTCACATAAGCAAGAACTAAATTATATGAACCTGATATTTAGTTGATTGTTTTTTTTAACCTCCTCATATCTTATTTTCGCTAAAATACATCGATAGATACTTAAATTTTGCCTTAATTATCCGTTTGATACTAAAATTATGTATCCAGTGATCATCTAAATACATTAACTTAATTATAATGTCTCTTCAACAGAAGTATCTGATGTAGAGAATTATGTATCTCAAAGTCAATTTTTGAGTACATGAAATCTTATTTTTACCTGTATTTTCTCTTCTTTTTTTTTTTTTAATCTAGAAAGGACCTTGATTTTACTATTGTTGTTACGTATTGTTTCATAATATATCGTATTGTGCATCTTAACTTTTGTTTATGACCATCTGAACACCTTATCCGGATTTAAATTGGTTCTATAAACATACTCTAATGCATGAATTGCACTGGTCAATAATAAGGTGAAGTAACAAAATAACAAAATTATTTTTATGAATGGAAATGGTCATATGAATACTTTTTTTAACAAGGGGTATTCAAGTTCATTGTCACATGAACATCCATTTTTTCAACTAAGTCGGGTCCGAAGAGATTAAAAAAAAATGGATAAGGTAATTTTTTAATGGTTACATCGTTTTTTTAGAAGTAAAAATAAGTTTTAAGATTTTTTTTCTAATTCAATGACCTTGTTAACGAAAGAGTAATCATGCTTTAGATAGACGACAAGTACAAATGCCACTTTCTTAATGAGGATATATCACCTGTAAAGTTAGAAATGTACATTTGCCCTTTTCCCAATTTTTAATATTCTTTATCATCTAATATTTGAATATTCATATTGAAATCCAACTAATTTGAAATCGTGTAGCGTAGGGCTCGTTCCGATTGGGCTCACCCTCTGCAGGAGATACTGAGGCAAATACATTATCAACGAGTGCTTAATCTATTCATGTTTTTAATCTCATTAGAGTTTAGGTTCTACACATTGACGGTGTAAAAATTCCGAGGCAAATACAAATGAAGGAGAGAGGCGAAAAGAGAGATTTCTGAGCTTGCAAACAAAAGTAAAATAGTGCAGCTAAATACCTTCATTAATTTAAATAGACTCAAATTTCCAAGATGTGAAAACAGATTAATAAGTAGCAAAAAGATTGATGTGAAAACAGATTAATATGGATGAGGAAAAAAATAAGTAGCAAAAAGATTAATGTGAAAACAGATTTAAAAGGAGGAAAATAAGAAAAGGAATTTATCCATTTTTTTCCTTGACAGTTGACACTACTTGGGTTGTGTTTCACAAAATCAGGTAACTCATAATAGAAGGAAGAATTCTTGTTAAGAGGTTTGTAACTTCATACGATCGGTGAGGTAAGGTCTAATTCCCTTGTTGCTTGTACTTATTCTTTCAGGGGTTTTATTCATTTATATTTTAACTAGTCCTGGAAACGTGCATTGCACGTTTGTCCCCTAATTAACGTTAGAAAAGTTAATTTATATAATCATAGTGGAGCCTACATAAATTCATCGCTAAGTTCAAAGTTAGTCCTTTTGTATGTAAGTTTGACATAAGAATATAACTCTTCACAAAATATAGCATGAAAATCTTGTGTCAGATGTTAGAGGTTTGATATTTTCAATACTTCATGAAAAATAAACCTTTTATTATATCAGAAGAATTAATATATTTTAATTACTAAACATAGGTTTTAATAATCCAAAAATAAATTGGCTATAAAAAAGATACGTATAAAGAAAAATATTACAAAATGTCTAGGTGGTATAACATCAAATTTATAGAAAAAATTACAAGTTCAAATGGAAAAGAAAGAAAAGTAAATAAAGACATGACATCCATAGTAAAAGACATCACATTAAAAGGTATAGACAAAAATATTGTCATATTGATTGAATTACATTTTGTTAGAAGTCGACTTGCTATAGACAAAATGTTTCATATGTAAAAAAAACTAAAATCATAAAAAAGAAACAGAAAAGAAAGCATGAATATGTTAAAAATACAGATACACTATATTCATTGAACTATATATTAAAGGATCTATATATAAAGAATTAAATATGAATGCTAATACAATAAAATTCAATGGAACATGTTAGTGAAAAACTTACAAGATAACAAAAACACAAGATTACAAGTGAAAATAAAAATGAAGAAATAAATCTCTTCAGTCTGAGGTGCGGATATCTCGCTCTCTTTAAGGAGATTCAAGCCCACTGCAATAAATATTTTTCACCGGTCCAGCAGTAGTCCTCTTGACTTGTCCCCTCCAGGATACAACATCCTTCACAAAGTATAACTCAACAACTCTGGACAACAGTTGAGTCTAAAGCTCCAAAAAAAGAACACATCCTTGTTAGATAATAACATACACAGCGGAAGCATTCCAGAATCATACATCTTGCACGAATATAGACAACAATCACAAACACGTATCACATACAAAGTATGCTAAAAATTAACTCAGGATTACCTTTTGAAGCGTATGCAGATATCTTGAAGTAAATCCGACTCCAGCTCTACGGTCTTCTACAGTGATCCCAATTAACAATTGAACTCTCTCAATACTTGGGTGGGCAAGTATTGTATAGAATATTGGATTGTTTTTCTAGGTTAGAAGAATCCCTACTTATAGAGATGTCTTCCTAGTCCAAAGAGGAGAAGTTTGGCCCATGGGCCTGTTACATCCGACAATTTGAAGTGGCTTTGAAGGAGCTTGACATTTGGAAATAGTCATTTTTGGAAAAAAATGATTTGAAATCTGGAAATTTGGCTAAGTGTGGAAATCAGTGAGTTTTTGGCCAACTTTGAGCAGTCATAACTCCTAGCTCAGGATGATCCAAGAGTATTACCAGTTATGTTTAGAAAGCCCTTGGAACGATCTTTCCAACTCCACTGAGTTTACTCGATTCCGAGTTCGTATGAGGGAGTTATACCCTTTAGAATTTGGGCAGTTGGAAGGGAAATTCGTCCGGAAATTTAAGGGCATTTTGGTCTTTTCACAAATCATTTCTTTTGAGCTCATATTGTTGTATTAGGCTGATCTTTGGATCATTTTGTCCCATTTTGAAAGAGAAAGAGTTAGGGTTCTTGAGGGTGAAGAAGAGAAGAAGGAGAAGAAGAAGAAGAGAAGAAAGAGGAGATCAACAAGATCATTGTGGATTTTCGTCGGGGGTGATCCCTATCAAGGTATGTGAGTTTTTGTGTGGGTTGATCCTTTCCCTCACACACACTAAGCTTATTCTATGATTTGAGAAAAGATTGGAATTTGTTGTTGAAGTTGTTGACGTTGTTAGTTGTTGATGTTGTTGGTGGTGTAGTTGAAGTTATTGTTCGTTGTGAGTACATGATTGGGTTGTGTATTTAAGTTGAAAACTATTGTATGTTGAGGGAATTTTGATTCTAAGAGTTATGACCCTTTTGAAGTTGATTCACCATCAATTCGCAACAAATTTTGGGCTATCGATCCCCATCTACGAGCGTGACCTACGGACCGTAGATCGATTGACGGTCCGTACTGGTCAACCGTCAATCGGGACAGAAGTTGGGTTTTTGGGCATCGATCTACGGGCACGACCTACGGTCCGTAACCTGACCTACGGACCGTAAGTCCGGACCGTAGGTCAACACTTAGTCTTTTTTTTTAACTGAATTCTGGGGAAGTCTCTGACGCGATCTACGGACCTGCAGGACGGACCGTAAGTCCATCTACGGTCCGTCGATGGCGTCCGTAAGTGCCATCTGTGTCACCAGAAATCTGAAGTCTCAGCCAAGTTTCCCCATTTCTTTTCTTACTTTCTCATGCATGTTCCAAAGTATTATACCTATGTTTTACAGTTGTTTCCGACACTCCAAAGTACGTCTAAGCGTTCAAGAATCCCTCCATAACATGTGATCGAACACCTTGAATTCATAATTCCGATTCAAGGAAAGATAGTTCCAAGTCAAGTGAAGTTAGAAGTCAAGAAAAAGAGTACAGAGTTTCAAGCTAAGTAAGAGTCTCAGTTTCAAGTTAAGTTATGAGTTTAAAGTTGAGTTCGTTTCACCAAGTTATTAGGGAACTATGTATTCCCAAAGGAGTTTTAAAGAAATGTCTTTACATTTAAACAAGGTTGGAAACTGAGATTTCCAAAGGGGCCTTCGGGCTAGTTTTTGAGTAATTATCTCATATCAGCAGGAATAAATATGTTTTAAAACATAAGAGCCAGTACATTTTTGGGAGTAGTATCGAGCACTGAATTGGGGGGAGCGTTCAAAGAACCCACAGCCCCCATAGAACCATGTTAGCCACCATGGGTAGAAAAGGATCATACTTTTTAGATGAATCATTTTCATATTAGACTAGTGGATCCATTAGGCAGTTCAGGTCTTACACCTTTGGCCGGGTATAGGATGCTCTGGCAGCGTGAGGTCGATCGCTGTATCATCACTATAGCTCTTATGTGATGGTTGTCGGTTAGAGAAACTCCCACAGCAGTTATTGTGTTTTCATACATAGAGATTATTGTATTTTATATACATCAGTTCATTGTATTTCTATATACATTTCAGCTTATTGTATCTTTGTATACACACAGAGTTTATAGCATGTTTTAAACAGTCTTTCTTTATATCGCACTTGTTTTAAATTGCCTTATATTGAAAGAAGTCAGTCAGGTTGAGTTGAGTTGAGCCAGGTAAGCTATTCAGTTTCTTCCAGTTTTCCTTCTAGCCTTTGTTGCTTAGTTTTCCAGCTTGCATACTCGTACATTCCATGTACTGATGCCAGTTGGCCTGCATCGTTTGATGATGCAGATTCAGGTACCCCGGATCAGCATCCTGCACGTCGTTGATCCAGCTGAACACTCCAGAGTCAGTGGTGAGCCTCCTTGCATTCCGGAGGACTCAATTTTTTGTGTTCTTAGTTTTTGGTTTTATTAGGATGTTGCGGGGTCTGTCCCAACATCCATTCTATTTTGAGATTTGGGTTGCCTTTATGGCCATATTTTATAAGTTAAGTTGTTTGGTAATACTGCATTGCATTGAATTATTCTGTGAGTTAGGTTTCCGCTGAGTTAAGAAAGCCAGGCCAAGGGTTCGCTTGGGGCCAGAAATGGTCTCCGGGTGCCGGTCCCACCCAGGGTATAGGCTCGGGGCATGACAAAAAGTGTAAATCATTTTTCTTCAAGAAAACCCAAAGCACACGTTTCTTTCCTTGAAGAAAAAATACACGTTACTTTTCCTTCTTCTACTAGAAAATAGGATTCTGAGTTCTAGTTAAATTGGGCACTGGAGGGACCACATAATTTATTACTGATACTTCCTATTATGGAAATAATTCCAAATAATTAATTTGAAATTATTCTTACCATAATAAATTACAAATCATTCCACTAAAAATTCGTAATTGCACTCCTCTATTTATATTTCGAAATTCACCATTAAACAATTATGTAATTCCCCATGTTAAGATTATAGATACTAATCAATAAATTAAATTACTGACGAATTTAATTCAATGATTAATTTCCTTTAGAGCAATACGTAATTAACTTAATTCATGTGCCAGATTCATAAATCTACCTGCTGGGTTTACACATGAAAACTTATAAGTTTCTCATAAAAAGGTGTATCATCAATCTCTATACTGAGACATGGATTCCATCAACTAACTAATTATTTCACCAATATATATTATTATCATCCAACCTACTTTCACCAATATATATTATTATCATCCAATCTACCAGGCATATTGACCCATCTCAGAATCTCACCTTTTAATAAATCAAAACAATAATTAATATATACAGATCATAATCGTTATATCAAGATTAAGAATATAAGTACATTTAACAGTTTAGAGAATATGTTTTTATCAGTCAGTCTAAAACATCTATCTCTGCTCGGTCCCGTTCAATACATACAAAATGCACTAGCACGAGAAGTTAGAACTATACCATTCTCATAATCAAGATAAATTACATTTAATCTCGTGCTACAATCTTTCTGATGGTTTTGTCCAAATTTCCATCTACGATTGTGAACTATAACTTTTAACTTATAAGAGCCGATGATTTAATCTTCTGTGTATAAGCTTAAACTCTATACACCAAATCATCTACTATATAAGTTAAGGACACATATATGACAATTGATCTATTTAATGTAACAATTTATTGAATTGAATAAATGAATAAACAATTGTTCAATAATAATACTATATCAAAACGCATGGTTAATAGTATATCCTAACAATCCCTTCAACTAATAAGAGCTCTCTTTTTTGACAAACTTTAATTTATGCACTCTCTATTTTCTTGAGTGTTGTGTGTCCCAAACCAAATGAAGACCACCACTATTTATATTAGTAGAAGTCTTCCTAGCAATGAATAGGAAGATAAATGGGGTAGTAAATAGTGAAGATAATGACCTTAGGAGTTATATATGTTACAAGGTATAATGACAAGGTATAATGAAGGAATAAAGAGTGAGAAGTAAATGGAATAAGAGGTTAACAGCCACCAACGGCTTGAACCTGCTGCAATGGCACCAAAGGAATTAGTAACATATGCAATTACCCTATGGAGTAAAGCACAACTTAATGGTCCAAATGGCAGCAAGAGAATTGCCATTAACTCCCATTATGCAGTAACAAATGAAAGTCAACCAAACGCATGCAACGGTAGGAATAAAACTGCCACTAACTGCTGAAACAATCAGCTTTCTTCTAACTCCAAAATAAAGCAAATTAATATATTAAAATATTAATATTAAAATGCTAACAAACCAACACAACATTTTGTCATCTTTTTACTTTACATTATTATTTATTTTGTTTTTGCTTTTGCACTAATTTTTGTATCTCTCTGTAATAGTCAAGTACATGAATTTTCTAAACATTTGAGATTACATATAAAAAGGAAAAAGTACA
>NW_006240346.1:0-8575 GCF_000226075.1 Solanum tuberosum
ATACAAAAAAGAAATGCTAGACAACTATTATATATATTATTACTCATATTTAGAAGGGACAGTTGGACAGGACTAACATAGCATAAGAAAATTGTACTACAAGCAAGTTAAATTGTATATTGTACCAATAGCACTATCAATTGTACTTTAAACCTGGACCAATCTGATTGGTCATTCAATCACTTTTGCTTTTGTATAAGCACGTGTATTGTGCTTATTTCTTAGCAAACCACCTGTACAGGCAAATTTTGTATTCTTCCTCTTCCTACCACAGATTTCTTCAATTAATTAAACAGTTGGACAGGACTAACATAGCTTAAGAAAATTGTACCAAAAGCAAGTTAAATTGTATATTGTACCAATAGCACTATCAATTGTACTTTAAACCTGGACTGATCTGATTGGTCATTCAATCACTTTTGCTTTTGTATAAGCACGTTATTGTGCTTATTTCTTAGCAAACCACGTGTACAGGCAAATTTTGTATTCTTCCTCTTCCTACCACTGATTTCTACAATTAATTAAATTTTAGGGTTTTAAGCATTTTACATAATTTCTCTCTAAAATTATACAATTTTCTTCTTAATGGTTCTCCAATCTTATCCTTTTTCCTCTTTTTTTTTTTTTCTGATACTGAGGAATTTAGCATTCAAATTGCGAGATATTTATGTTTTTGAGGTTTTAAAGCATTTTTCTTTATTATTGAAATTCTATTATTTGTAATTGCCATTTATTTTTTTGAGTTGTTTCCCATTGGATTTCAATATGCATGTACTAATTTTTCTGATATACTTATTCATGTTTGAATTTAGATAGTCGGGTGTAATCTTATGGATGATTTTGAGTCCAAGCTCAAAGATAACCATTTTCTCTTCAGGTTAACAATTGGTGCAACAAAGGTGTTTGATGGTGGAATGCTTCAATCAAATAAAAGATTTACAGATTTCTACAACATATTCCTCTGTCAATTATGAAGATTTTAGGTCAGTATTGACTTTCTTTGGCTTCTGGTGGTGAGTCTAAGCTATTATATTTGAAGATAAAGGGAGATTATTATTGCACTTATACATAGTAGAAAATACTTACTTTTCTGATAAAGTTTTATTAGTGCTTTAGTGATTGATTGGAAAAACATTGGCACATTTGATGAGAGAAAACAAAAAGTTAACAGAGATGTTGGAGTTTAGACGTAGTCATTGACAATGTTGGCTTCCTTCACTACATAAGAGGGTGATAATGAGTCCAATATGGCTACCAATTAATTGCTTTTCTTAATGGTTGGAGTGGTTTCTTCAACTTTTTTCTAATCTGCTTTGGCCTTTGTGTTTTTGCCTTATATTTGATTCTGGAAGCTGCATGATCCAACCATATTGTTTTACCTATATAATGAGAAAAGAAGAAACAAACCCATCCCTTATGCTTTGAAATAAAAGAGGACTCTAATTGCTACTAAGGTTTTAATATCCATAGTAACCGAATTGTGCCTCAACATGAGTTTATTAGTAAGTCTTTGTGCTTTGAAAATAGTACATCAGATATGATAGTATCCAACTTCCTCTCCAAGGTCCAATTCAATAACCTTACGCCTTAACATAGGGGTTTCTCTTTGCAGTCTGAATTATTACAAGTCATCTTTTCCTATGTGCCAACTATTTATGCTTTGATATTGTTGAGATCCTTCACAGGGGATTACTTATGATGGACTGTTAACTTTTTATGTATGCTGCAAGTACTCTTATTACTAAAATAGTACATATATCAGTTGATGTGTTAGTTTGGGTAATTCACACTTTCAGGTAGAACCAAGATAGCTCTATGTATTGGATGAAAGGATAAGCAATTCTGAGCAATTTTTGGGTGCCATTTGATTGGTTGACTTTTCTAAAGTGTGTTTTGAGACAATTTCAAACATATATATTGTTAAATGAGATCATTTATTAGATGGACTTAGATAATAACTGTGAGATACTCTGAAGAAACTAGGAAATATGAGTCAATGTACCTGGCTCAACTTCGGTTAACTTGCTGAAGTGATGTAAATCCTGTTTTTCATGGAGAGATTACAAAACACCTAATGCGCATATGCTTCATTAAGTTGCTTTAGTACATTTTCTTATCTTTGTGATAACTATGCCTCTGACATGTTCTTTCCCATCATATTTATTTAAGTAGAAATTATTCTCAATTCCATTTCATCTCCAATGAGGATGAAAAGTTGTTAGTGTGACCTATGTTACCTGGGTCCTTTCATTTGCATTGACGTACACATGTTGAGTGGGTGAGATATGGGTGTAGGTACTTCACACAAATTATTTGAATACACAAAAGAACTACCAAAAAACTGCATGTACTCCTACTAGATACTTACACCTATATGACATCACCCTTAATCAGTCAATGTGATGATATACGATGTTACAGATATTTCTGGCTGTCTTTTGTAAGAGAATCTCAACAATGCAGTGAAAAACCAATTTGAAGAACCAACTATTTTAGTGGCATGCTTCTGTGGGTGATTCTCTTTCCCTTAGCATACATATATCTTAAGGAATTTTTCTACGACTAGCAAAATGTGCATTATCAGACTAATGAAGAATCAAATAATTACTGTTTTTTTATTCTTTGGGATAGTACTTGATAAAGAAAGCAACTGATTAGTATGCATAATTATCATTCTTGACGAGGTTCCATTATAATATTGATTTCAATTTTGATATTCTTGTCTTATTTAGAAGTGGCAGTAGGGAAGGACGAACAAGGGCAAATAAGTAATTCTAATGTTAACTTTGGGGTAAATTTGTAAATTCACTTTTCACATGTGTATCCAGTTTATGCTTTCTTTCCTTGTTCATCGGTAGAATCTACCATATGCTGTACATTTGTTCTATCACTGCCTTTTGCTCTTGGTCAGATCATGATGATCGTTTTGGATCTCAGTTTTGCCTCAAATTTTTCTTCGGTGTTGTTGTAATCTTTGGTTACACCAAGTTTTAGTTCCCCTTCTCCCCCAATTTTTCGGTAATGTGTCCAACTCTTGAAAAGAACCTATAATGGTTGCTTTTTTCCATTTTTCTTTGGATTCTTAGGTTGTGTATCATAAACTGTATTTAATTTTCCCATGCATGTTTGAAAATAGAAATAAATATGTATATAACTTTGATGTACAGAGGCTTTTGTGGTTCCGAGTCTAGGTGTGCTCTAAAGTCGAATAACAGCAAGCATAGCTCTCACTTCGAATCGGCTTTAAACTTTTTCCCATTTTATTAACTTTGACTGCTCCAAATCGGGATATAAATTTGTAATCTGCGGAAATTGTGAAGATCTTTCTTCACCAATCCCTTTGACACTCATTCTTCAGGAATAAGGAAAAGTATTTTTAAGTTTGAATTTGTTCATTTAGAATCTAATTTCTTCTGCTTCATATTTATTTAATATGAGTATTATCCTTCTCTTTTTGTTGATACATTTAACATAAACTTGCCCCACTATTTCTGGTGTGTAGCCTTTTCAGTAATTTGCAGGAATAACAGATTACATTTTCTGGGCACTGAATAGACAGGTTCTAATAGCAAATTAATGAACAATTTATCATTTAATCTCATATGAAGTGAAAGGATTCTTAGCTTTTGATTTGTGATGAACTTGAATGAAATAGGACTTCATATGTGGTATTGAGGTTTTCTATTTCTCTCAACTTTACTTGAAGTTTGCCTTGCAAAGTTTTCTCAAACTTTAGCCTAATTATGCCCTCATTTTCATTCTCAGGCTAATTAAAATTTCATTTATCAAAAACTATCGTAATTGGTTCATCTTCATCTATTTCGATTTAGTAAATTAGAGATCTACCAACAAAGGTGTTTGTATGCTGTTAATGGAAACACATACTGCCTTTTCTATTCTCTTCAACTCTTTTTCTTATCATCTTCTTCCTCTACTTTTTTCAGCTACATCTATCTCAACAGTTTATATTCTTGCAGCAGGCATCTTATGGTTGTTACTTTATACACTTGTAATCTTGCAGCAGACACTTTGTGATGGTTAATTATTGCAACATAATAATATTAATTCTTACTTCTTAACCTCTTTATAGGTTGTGAGTTTCGAATTTTGAGTTCATTTCAAATGAACACAGGCTGTTCTTTTTAAATTTAGGTGCCATAATCCGTCAATGTCTTCTCATATGTGTCTTTGCGTTTTTGTGATGTTTGAGTTTTAACTGTAAGAGTGGTTTAAGGAAATATGGATTATATAAGAGGAGAAAATAGAGTTGCAGCTAATGGTTCATCTCTGGCACAGATTCATTTCACAAGCTGTCCCTTTTTGCTAAAATTAACTTGTGACCTGAACTAATTCCTTTGATTTTGCTAAATCTAAATAGGAAACAACACTATACAACTACTATCTTTCTTTGGTGATGATGAGGGACAACCCCAGAAAATTATGCTATTAACGTCCCATTATTTGAATGAGCCAACCTAGCCAAAATTCTGGTAAGAACAGAATCGTCTCTGGCAACAACACGTGTACTTTATACGAAAACAGGTGTACTTGAAGTGTTCTTCTTCTTTTGTTAATCCCAAATCCTAATGTTGCTTGAATTTCTTTTGCACCTTTTACTTCTACTTTAGCATTTCTTGGATTTTGGGTGTGTTGGATACTCTTGCATGTGTGTGTTTTTCGCCAGAAATTCATTTGAACACCTGAGAAAGTGAAGGGCAGAGAAATGGATACACCACAGAGAAAGTAAAGTCTCCATCTTCATTTTTTTCATATCTACAATTGAAAACACAAGAAAATGAGGCCGAAAGATTATCGACCTTTGGTTTTGCTCGATTTTATCGGAGCCATTATTTTACTTCTGAAGTTCTCTTAGGCTTTATATATTTTTCATTTCTGGATAAACGTTTCTAGATATTGGATTTTGCTCTTCATGTTTTATTAGAAGACTTATACTTGCATTTTGGGTGAGTGTTCAAATGCTTTTATGAGATCTGAATTTGAAGGAAGAACTTTCACACTACCAAGGTGTTTGATGAAATGCCCCCTTAAGGATTCTATTAGGAAATCATCTCTCATTTAATAATTCCAAGGATGCATTATTCACATTCACTAGAAAGAACTATTCAATAATTATAATATGCATTATATATCATTTTTGTTAAATAAATATTTATTTGAAATGCGTTTAGCTAGATATTTGATGTTCAAGCTGTATCAAGTGGTGATACTCCTACAACAAAATGTAACACCTTTTTATAACTTGCATGAGTAAAAATGTATGTATAGTCTAACTTTGTTGTGTATATGTGTACAGGTTAGGAGGATCGATTGACATGAAAAAGTCTACCTATATGTTTTCACTTATTTCAACTAAGTGAGGTTAGTGTAAGTAGCATTTACCTTCATAAATAGAGATATTATATTAAGAGTTGCTATTTATTCATCTTTCGACTCAAGTGATGTGTATTAAGTACTACTAGGCCAATGATAAATTAATTGTTGTTAGTTTTTCTACTATGAATTTTATTAAATAAGTTTATATGCTATTTGTCGAGTAAATGTTACTAATATTTAAGTAATTTGAATGAAGATGCCGAAAACATTTGATGACGTAAATAGGGGTAAGGAATTTTAGTTTTAGTTTAAAACCTTAATATGTAATTGTATGTTTTAAACAATAAAATGAGCTTTCGATTTATTTTCCTTAAAATGGTGATGATGTTGCCATATGATAGGCTTAAGGGTAGGTAAATGAGATGCACTCCTACGCATACTACAAAGTAATTATAGCATTTATTATTTCTATTTGGTGTATATATGAAGTTTTACTAGCATGTTTATTCACATTGTAAAGTATATAGATGTCATATTAATGTTTTATGACATTCACTCTATTCTTTGAGCAAGAAAGCTTAACCCTGAAAAAATCTACTCAGTTTAAAACAAGGAGGAAAGTAGGGTCTTCCGTGATGCACTTGACCAATGAAAGATGTTTGTGGAGATTCAAGGCCTATTTTGACAGGTATCTTATTCTAAAAGTTAATCACACATCTTCTGCAGTACAATCACATTCTCTTCGTTATTTATTTTATTAGTTTTTGAATTATAATGGAGATGTTAGTCATGACTTTTTGAGTAAAACTATTGTTATTTTTTCCAGTCGTGTACATTAATGCACAAACATAAAGTTTTAGCTGAAACTTTCTGTGATGATTCATATATTGTCAGGTTTAGTTTGATGCAAGAGACATAATCCTATAATGATGAAAAAAATGAAATTTTCAGTTTACCGTGTTTATAGACATCATAAAACACATGAATTTTGAAAAAAGACAGAGATTCAAATAGATTGAATTCTGCATATATATAGTGAAAATTCATTTCTCATCAATGGAAACCCTCAAGATCTCTTAAAATCTTTTAGAGTGCTAAGATGGAGTTTTGTCCCCATATTTGTTTGTTTCGATGATAGAGACTCTCAACATAAAGCTAAAAAAAGGTGAGAATTTGGATTGGGTAAAGAGGTTGCAGGTTGATAGAATGGGAGGTGCACCATGTACAATTTCTCATATTTTATATGCAAATGTCATTTTGTTGATATGTTCATGGAGGAATTCTCCTAACTTTTGGGATAGTAACTGGTTCAAGGGTGAATCTGGCTAAGAGGGTGTTTGGATTGCTTTTACAAGATGACTTCTAAGCTAAAAGCTAAAAGTCATAAGTTGGTTATACCCAACTTTTAGATTTAATTTTTTTTTTTTGCCTTTTCTGGCAATCAAACACTACAAAAAATGAGCTTAAATTCAAAAGCACTTAAAATGAGCAAATTAAATAGGAGTATTATGTACAACACCATTGTATAGAGGATTTACCTCAGAGATTTTATATAGGAATTAGATGAAAGGTTAAAGAGTTACCTATATTTGGGACTTTCTTGAGGTGCAAAGAAGAATGCCAAAAGTATCTGACTGAGATATTAAATAGATGTCTCAATAAGATGACTTCTTGAAAAAAAAAATTGTCTTTCGATGGCAGACTCACTTCAGTTAATAGTGTGTTGGATAAAATTTCAACCTACTTATTGTTTTTGTTAAAGTTGCATGGTTATATGAGGAAAATTTGAATACCATAAAAAGTGACCTCATGTGGAAAGGCGTAATACAAGAGAACTAAAGTTATTAAATGACAAAAAAAAGTAATGATTCACAAGAAGGTTGGAGGTGTGAGAATAAGAAATCTAAGATTGCATAATAAGAGTTTATTATTTAAATGACTAAAAGTTTAATGATGGTAATGAAAATTCTGATGAAATGTGAAATATGTGAAAGATACTTGGAGCCCTCTTTTTGTTCATAATGCATCAAGAGATAGTATATGGAGTAATATCACTGAAATATGAGTTTCAAAAGTAGTTGGTAGAACAATTCATATATTTAAGTAGGAAGAAAACATAACATTTTTTTTAAGATTACCTTTTCCTACAACTAATTTAACTTTTTTGTATACTGCTCATTAGATTGATCTTTTAAGTTTCAAACTCATGACCAAGTGAAAGAGCTCTAATGCCATGTTAGACCTGGACGTGAATGAGATAAATATGTCAAAAACATATTAGACTTCATCTCATCATTTTCTTCTTCTTTCTTAAATCTATATTGTTCTGACTCTTCAAAAATGTCAATTCTCCAAAAGTAATGCCCAAAGTAAAGAGTACGCGCAACATTCAAAAAAATTCACATGAAGTTGTAGCTGACATGTGAAATTCCCGGCCATTTATTTCTACCAACTGTGGAATCAAATTGAGAAGACGTACAGACAAATTTTTTGATATTTTTTTATGGAATAAAAACAAACCGCACAAGGTTGGCTTCTTTCTAAATGATCTGGCGAGTTCTGCTGTCTCTTGAACAGATGCAGCACTTTGGCTCTGCGTGTCCCATATGTTGAAGAAGCCGAATAGCTAAAAGGTGAAATATATTCTAAGGCTTATTAGTCTAAAGTTCGCCAATGCAATAGATAATTTTATTTACTTTATCACCGTTCTTCATATTTAAATAGTCTTTAATTCATTTTTGGCTTGGCAAAGAGGGCAAAGTGCAAAGCACATCCAATAGTTGTTCTAAGATGGTCATTCAAACTACGACAGCTAGCATTGCAAGATGCAACATGACAACACTTAAAAGTTGAACGAGTTATTCAATTACTCCATGTTCTCTTCAAATCAACAAGTAAATTCAATTATTTCCTGTGTGTACATTTTATAATGCACATACAAATTTACCTTTCTTGGAAGAAGCAGAAATTGACTAAGGCAGGAAACTTTGTGAAGACAAATAGAGTCCGAAAGATCTGTATCAATCATAGCTCAACCATTTTTACACGTTCTGCTTACGTCATTCATCTAATGCAATTTTAGTTTTTACATCGCTATGTTGCAACTTTTTAAGTTCTTTACTGCTGTTCTTCGTTACCAAGTGCCATGTAAAGCATCCACAAATAAAATGTTGGGCCCGTGCTAGCACGGGCCATTCCCATCTAGTATATATATATACAATAGCTGCATATATACAAACAA
>NW_006240347.1:0-1829 GCF_000226075.1 Solanum tuberosum
TGAGCTTACTGCCCAAATATGTAAATAGATTATTTTAGTAAATTTAACTTATTTAGCTGTCTGCTTGATTTCCTTCTTCAACCTTTCATTTTTAATTCTTTTTAGCTCTAAACTTCTTCATTTTTTCATCAATTTAATCCTACAAATAAAATATATTATTTAGCACAATTCAAAAAATTCTTTCTCAAAAATAGAAAATATAAATATTAAATGTGAGGTAAATAATGATAAAATATGTATAATCTTAGCCTCACATCAGCTGCGGGTCACGATCCACGGACTGTGGTCCCACCTATGGTTTGTATGTCCCATCGTGGGTCATACCTTTTCTGGAATAGTTGAGGTTACCAACCATGGACCTCACCTACATTATGTGGGTCAACCTACGGCCCGAAGATGGCCTCCGTTGGTGGCACTTGCAAATTTTGAAATTTGCAATTTATCCTTTTCTGAATCTGAGGTGTTACATTATTTCCCCCTTGATAACATTCGTCCTCGAATGGAGTCTGAACTACCTAAATATGGAGGGAAGGAGTTGCAATCCCTACCACCAAGTACTAGAAACTGAAATATAACTGAACTGAGTTCCAAGAACATGCAAATATGTTGAACTGCAAGTATAACTGAAGGAACAAGATACGGAGACTGAATTTATGCAAGAGCAAAATGAGAAACTGGAGAGGAACTATTACCAGAAGCTGAAACGAAATCGGAAGGAAAAGATGAGGGTACTTGGCCTTCAGGGCTGCTTCTGCTTCCGAAGTTGCTCCCTCTATGGACTGACTCCTTCACAAAACCTTCACTGAAGCTACTTTTTTGTTCCTCAACCTTCGAACTTGATGATCAAGAATTTCAACTGGCTCATCTTCGTAAGTGAGACTATCTTTGATAGCCACACTCTCTAATGGTACAATGGATGTCGGATCACCCACACACTTCTTCAACAAGGAAATGTGAAAGACTGGATAAACTATTGTTAGTTCTTCTGGCAACTCTAACTTATAAGCCACATTTCCAACCCTTTTCTGCATTTTGTAAGGACCTTCAAATCTCGTACTGAGCCTCCCTTTCTTATCAACTCTCATCACCCCCTTCATAGGTGACAATTTCAGGAAAAAACAATCATCGATCTCAAACTCTAAGTCCCTCCTCCTCACATCTGCATAGGACTTCTGACGACTCTGAGCTTTCTTGAGTCTATCTCTGATGAGCTGAATTTCTGGTCCAATCATGGCTGCTTCACCTACTTCAAACCAACCAACTGGAGATCTGCATCTACGCCCATATAATGCCTCATAAGGGGCCATCTGAATACTGGAATGGTAGCTATTATTGTAGGCGCAATCTATAATATGAAGGTGATCATCCCAACTTCCTTTTAAGTCGATCACGCAAGCTCTCAACATGTCCTCTAAGGTATGAATGGTACGCTCTGCCTGACCATCCGTCTGGGGATGAAATGCTGTGCTAAGATTAACCTGAGTACCAAGACCCTTCTGAAATGACTTCCAGAAATGAGAGGTAAACTGAGGACCTCTAGCTAAGAAGATAAACAAAGGAAGCCCATGCAACCTCACAATCTCATTAATGTAAAGCTTGGCGTAATCCTCCGCCGAATCTGTAGTCTTGACCGCCAAAAAACGAGAAGACTTAGTAACCCTATCAACAATCACCCAAATGGAGTCATGCTGTCTGCGAGTACGAGGTAAACCTGTGATGAAGTCCATGTTGATCACTTCCCACTTCCAAGTAGGAATGTCAATCTCTTGAGTCATACCTCCTGGTTTCTGATGTTCTACCTTGACTTGCTGGCAATTGGGGCACTTAGC
>NW_006240347.1:1997-3141 GCF_000226075.1 Solanum tuberosum
TTGCTGTCTCAACTTACCCACCTTAGGAACACAAAAACGACCCTAGTAGTGAAGCACATCTGCTCCCCCTTCAATTAAAGAAATGTAGGATCAGTATCTTATTTTTCCTTAACCTCCAATACCAATGAAGATTCTGACCCATTTTGAACTATCACACCATTATCTGATAGGTTCATAAGGTGAACTCCTAATCAAGCAAGCCGGTAAACATATTTTGCTAATTCCTTTCTTTCTCCCTCAATATGTGCTACACTACCCATAGATAGTCTGCTAAGAGCTTCGGCTACTACATTGGCCTTACCAAGATGGTAAAGCACATTCATGTCATAGTCCTTGAGGAATTCAGGTCATCTCCTCTGGCAAAGATTTAACTCCTTGTGGGTGAACACATACTGAAGGCTCTTACGGACTATGAACACATCTATGTGAACACCATACAAGTAATGTCCCCAAATCTTTAGGGAAAATACTATGGCTGGAAGCTCGAGGTCATGAGTCGGATAGTTCTTCTCATGCACCTTAATTTTTCTAGAAGCATAAGTTATAACCTTACCCCGATGCATCAACACACAACCTAGGCCAACTCTAGATGTATCACAATAGATCACATAACCGTCTGAACCTTCTGGTAGAGTCAAGACAAGAGATGTAGTCAACCTAGTTTTCAGTTCTGAGAAGTTCTTCTCACACTCATCTGGCCACCGAAACTTAACCTTGTTCTAAGTCAGCTTAGTCAGTAGAGAAGCTATGGATGAAAATCCTTCCACGAACCTTCTGTAATAATAGGCTAAACCCAAGAAACTCTTGAAATCTGTAGGAGAGGTGGGTCTGGGCGATTGCTTCACTGTCTCTATTTTTTGAGAATCCACTCTGATCCCTTCGCTAGACACTATAGGCCCAAGGAAAGAAACTGATTGTAACCAAAACTCACATTTGCTAAACTTAGCAAATAGCTAGCGATCTTTGAGAGTTTGCAGAACAACCCTCAAATTGGTTGCATGTTCTTCCTTATTCCTAGAGTAAATGAGGATATCATCAATAAAGACGATGATGAACAAGTCCAAATACTGCTTCAACTCCCTAATCATCAAATCCATGAAAGCTGCAGGAGCATTGGTTAGTCCAAATGACATAACTACAAATT
>NW_006240347.1:3630-6493 GCF_000226075.1 Solanum tuberosum
CTAAGCTACTACCCTTCCATTCTAAGACTGGTTCGCTTGGAAACTGAAAACGAATGATCCTAGTTCTACAATCGACTGAGACATAACAGGAATGTAACCAATCCATGCTTAGAATGATATCAAAGTCTACTATTTCTAACTTTACAAGATCTGCAGAGGGGACTTTTTGAGAGACTGTGACAGGGCAATTTTTGTATACCCGTCTAGCTATAACTGGGTCACCAACAGGAGTTAAGACTGAGAAGGGTTCTGAGAGAGTTTCTGGACTAACATCAAAGTTCATTGCTATACGGATTTACAAAGGACAGAGTGGCCCCTAGATCTAACAAAGCATAACATATAAATGAAAGACTTGTAACGTACAAGTAACCACATCAAGATAATCTTCCTGATCCTAGAGACCTTAGAGAACATACAACCAGTTCTGGCGCTGACCACCACCTGTACAAGATGACGCACCTTACAGAGTTGGGCGAATTATTGGGGTTGATGGGACTGCAGACTGAGCCCTACTATTGTTACCTCATTTTCCCTGTTTAGAAGAAGAGCAGTCTCTCAACCTATGGCCAGACTGACCACTCCCAAAACATCCTTCATTTCCTACAAGACATTCTCACGGATTGTTCTTACCACACTTTGGACAAGTTAAGTAGGTACTGAAATACACCCTTGAGACTTAGAGCCTGAAGCCTTACCTTTTTGATCCTGTCGAAACCTGGGGGATTAAGGTGTTGGGGCTGAAGATTTTTGCTGAAATTGTGAGCGATTTCCACCACTCGATTTCTACTGAGAGTACTCATAGTTGCATGTTCTATCCTTCTTATTGTCTTTAGCTAGTTCTCTAAGCTTACCTCTCTCAACCTGCTAAGCATGAGTCATGACCCTAGAGATATTCATAGCCTCTAACAACATAGAATTTCTGCACTCTGTCTTCACCAAGTCAGATACCCCAAATAGGAACTTACTCATTTACACCCTGGGATCGGCAACCATATGTGGAGCATACCTCGAGAGTTGGGTGAACTTAAATCGGTACTCTTGGACTGACATTGAACCTCGTCTCAAATTCATAAATTTCGGAGCCTTAGCCTTCCTCAACTCTCTTGGGAAGAACCTGTCCAGAAAAGATCCGGTAAAATACTCCCAAGTCACAAGAACTGCATTCTCACCCCTATTTTTCTTCCACTGTGTGAACCATATGTGAGCAATATCCTTAAGCTAGTAGGATGCTAGCTCTACCCTATCATTTCCAATCACATACATCACTCCAAAGATTGTCTTGACCTCATCAATGAAGTTCTGGGGGTCTTCACCAACCAGTGACCCTAGAAACTCTGGAGGATTCGTCCTAACAAAATCTCAAACCCTAGCTGCCACTGATCCACCACTAGTATTCGTAGGAACTGAACCTGCTGATTGTTTTGATTGGCTACACTTTGAGCCAAAAGCTAGATAGGGTTACGGAACATTGCATTCGAAACCTCATGGTCTAGGACAAGAGGAACTGTGTTAGTGTTGCGAGTATTAGCATTCCTTGAATAACCTCTACGAGGAAGCATGATCTGAAATGCATAACGTCGAATTAGAAATGAGAGGTTGGATCATACCTTTCACACGATAAGAGTAACAAAGAAAGTGAAGTGTTTTCTAAAACTCTTCGTAGCCTCTCTCTCATTAGATGTGGCCCAGTTCACACCCATGAAAAGGACTCTACTTAGTGTGGCTTTCAAACATCCTAGGACTTTTAAACCTAATGTTCAGATACAAAGTTTGTCACACCCCAAGGTTACTCCCCTTGACGTAAACACAGGACCTAGGATCACGAGTGACCCCAAGCTAACCCTGAGTTGGCATATCAAAAGCATACCTAAAAAACTGAACAGAAGATACTATGTGGAAGCTTAAAACATGAGATAAATTGAATGGTGGGGAATACCCAATACTGTTCCGAATATATAAAATATACTAAGAGTTTAGTGATACTGAACAATCACTAAAAACTAAAGTTTAATCTAATACTATGTCTGAAAAAGCCTCTAACTAAATAGAGTTGTTGGGACATGTCCCAGCTAACCCTAGAAAAACTAAAACTGAAATAAAAGACTCAATACGAAACATTTCTATTGTCCTCGAAGTATGAGGGCTCACCACTAAAGCTGCTAAATGTGGATCTGGAATCGATCTACACGTGATCTGAATACTGAGGACCTGAACCTACATCATGAAAAGATGTAGCGGAGAGTATGCGTCACTACTTAGAAGGTACTGAGCATGCAAAGATAGGATAAAAGTTGAACCAAAATATATAAGTTGAACAAAGCATAACTGAGTAATAACACAATCTTAACATAATGGAAATACTGATATACAGTGAATAGAACTAAACTGAATGTTATGACCAAGTACATAACATGCTAAAACTGAATACTGAAGTATAACTGAAAACGTGATCAAATGCACTATAGTAGAACTGTGGGAGCTACTATTAACCGACAGAAAACCACGTAAGCTAAACATGGAGTTCGATGTATACGTCTCATCGAGAGGACCCTATATACCTTACCAGGGTATAAAGGCATGACTGGTGTGAGCACTAAATCTGATGCCCAACAGAGGGGACTTATAAACCTACGGGGGCACGTAGTTATTGGACTACATGGGCACACTGAATCCGATTCCAACTCGGTGTTAAGCCTACTACCAACTGGAAATGTGTACAATAGAATAGAACTGAAATATACTGAACAACTCAATATTCTGACATTCTAACTGAGAATGCAACATATAAATACTGATAATGAAACATTCGAAATCTGAGGTATGTATAACTTTTTTAACTGACCTAGCATGTGAAATTCATGAA
>NW_006240347.1:6549-8511 GCF_000226075.1 Solanum tuberosum
TAAACGAATCTACAAAACTAGGGTTCTGAGTTTCATGCAAAGAACTAAGCAGCAATGTTACGAAAATCTGATAATCTGATTAACAATACTATTACAGCTAAATCACAACAATTATCTGAAGTTCTAGAAACCCTAGGTCTAAATAAGAGATAATAGAGAATCAAGAATCTGACTGAATTCTAGGGACCTAGTGGATGAAAGGAATCCACCAGTGAAATCCCACATACCTGGGGATGAATTTCAAGGAGAAATCTTTCGATTTTGGGGTTGGAATTAAAGAAAACTTGTTGCTTTCTTGGAGGGTTTTGGGTCGACTACTTCTTTTCATTTTGCTCCGGTTTGATCGATTTTTGTATGAATGAATCGCTTAGGGAAAGATTTGATTAAGTTACCAGTCTAAATCTTACCAAAACTACGTAGTTTAGGAGTTAAACGATGTAGTTTAGGTGTCCAATGCATAGGGGATAAGACTAAATGACCCTAACTTAAAAGCTGTCGGAGCCACTGACGGGCCTGACTGATTGACCGTGGACTGACCGACGGTTTGTCCTGTCAGTCCGCCCTTTGGAATAAGAAGCTGAGAGTTGCGGGCCATGATCCACAAACCAGGACCACAGGCCGTGGTCCCACCTACGGTCCGTAGGTTCCGTCGTAGGTCATGCCTTTTCTAGAATTTCTAGAAGAGTTGAGGTGACCAACCATGGACCCCACCTACGGTACGTGGGTCAACCTACGATCCTTAGGTGGCCTCCGTTGGTGGCACCTGCAACTTCTGAAAATTTGCAATTTATCCTTTTTCAAATCTGGGGTGTTACATTATCATCCCTTTTGGAACATTCATCCTCGAATGGAGTCTAAACTAGCTGAATATGGCGGGAAGGAACTGTGATCCCTACCACTAAGTACTAGAAACTGTAATTTGACTGAACTGAGTTCCAAGAACATGCAAATATGTTGAAATGCATGTATAATAAAAGGAAGAAGATATTGAGACTAAATTTACGCAAGAGTAAACTCAGAGACTGGAGAAGAACTATTACCTGGAGCTGAAACAGAATCGGAAGGAAAGAGATGAGGATACTTGGCTTTCATGGCTACTTCTACTTCTGCTTCCCAAGTAGCTCCCTCTACGGACTGACTCCTCCACAAAACCTTCACTGAAGTTGATGATCAAGAATTTCAACTTGCTCCTCATCATAAGTGAGACTATCCTTCACAGCCACACTCTTTAATGGTACAATAGATGTCGGATCACCTACACACTCCTTCAACAAGGAAATGTGAAAGACTGGATGAACCACTCCTAGTTCTGCTGGCAACTCTAAGTCATAAGCCACATTTCCAACCCTCTTCAGGATTCTGTAAGTACTTATAAATCTCAGACTAAGCTTACCTTTCTTGTCAAATCTCATCACCTCATTCATAGGTGACACTTAAGGGAAAACCCAATCATCGATTTCAAACTCTAAGACCCTCCTCCTCACATTTGCATAGGACTTCTGACGACTCTAAGTTGTCTTAAGTCTATCTCTGATGAGCTGAACCATTTCCATAGTATCATGAACCGAATCTGGCCAAATAAAGGATGCTTCACCTACTTCAAACCACCAAACTGGATATATGCATCTACGCCCATATAATGCCTCATAAGGGGCAATCTGAACATTGGAATGATAGCTATTATTGTAGGCAAACTCTATAAGAGGAAGGTGATCATCCCAACAGCCCTTGAAGTTGATTACGCAAGCTCTCAACATGTCCTCTAAGGTCTGAATGGTACGCTCTGCCTGACCATCCATCTGTGGATGAAATGTTGTGCTGAGATTTACCTAGTACCAAGACCTTTGTGAAATGACTTCCAGAAATGAGAGGTGAACTAAGGACCTCTATCTGAGTTTATATGTCACGACCCGGGAGCACCCCCAAGTCGTAACAAGGCGTACTCGACCCCGAAGGGGTCTT
>NW_006240348.1:0-359 GCF_000226075.1 Solanum tuberosum
GGGACGGACCATATGTCATTCAAGAAGTCTATTCAAGTGGAGCTTACAAAATTGTGGATGCAGACGGCTTGCAGATTGGTCCTATCAATGGAAAATTCTTGAAGAAGTACTATCCTTGAAGCGGCGTCATACTCCTAGCCCGCAAGAGTATAAACTGTGTACGGCTCCCAAAAAAAAAAATGTCCGCCAGGTTGAAAATCTCGAAAGAGGCGGCCTAGGCAAAAGTTAGGACACAAAAATAAAAAATCACTCTCTGAACTACGTAATGACTTGATCCTCTTCACTGAGGTACATAGGCAGCTTAGAGTACTATTACTCTAGGTTCAGTCATAAGAATAAAATATAAAAAAAAAAAAAAA
>NW_006240348.1:672-836 GCF_000226075.1 Solanum tuberosum
TAAATCCTATAGATGTGATTTTTATATGGATTGAAGATCTCGTAGTCGTCTTTCCAACAAAAAAATAAGCTCATGATTCCGGCGCTCCTACTCAACGTTATGAATTTTCTTCCACATGTGCGCAAAGCTGAAGAAAGCTGAAAATTCAAGCACCCAGATTTTGA
>NW_006240348.1:1314-1584 GCF_000226075.1 Solanum tuberosum
TTTTTTAATAAGGAAAGGGGGCTCGTGGAAAGAAACAATCAAAATTCAAGAGGAGAAAATTCTTATTGAAATATAAGTCACTATTTTATTGCTTCAAAAAAAGAACCACTACACCATAATGAGCGAATTAGAAAATGCTAAGCAAATAAATAAAAAAAATCTAACTATGGAAAAAGTTTGAAGCTTATGATTTCTTGGCGACTTTTCTCAACTGCCCCTTCTAGCTTGGCTAGTCTCTCAACTTCATCGTTAGACATCACATTATTTGCC
>NW_006240348.1:5700-5944 GCF_000226075.1 Solanum tuberosum
TTTGTAGTTGATGACCCAAATAAAATTACCAAACTATGAAGAAATGTCATGCGATAAGTCTTCATGAGCTCGAAACACTTCAAGTCGAAAATGAGTTGATAAACAATCGAAAGTCAAATGATCTCTTACAAATTAGAGAATGTTGTCATGAAGACTCCAGTAAATGTTGACATCAACATATCGGCATAGTCATTTCTCATGAAGCATCAAATGTTTCTTGAAAGATCAACTACGGAAAAAAAAA
>NW_006240348.1:6073-8489 GCF_000226075.1 Solanum tuberosum
GACTTAAATCAAGTCCAAATAACATTTGGGCCAGTCCATTAAATTGACAAGATGAGCCCAACTCATGTTCTTCAGCCCAAGGGTCAAAATTGCTTGGACCAAAATACCCCTAAAGCCCTAGCTCAAGCCTATATAAAGAGGTCTTCATAAGACCAGAAGACAGACACACAGACAGAAATACATAGTTGCTCTTTATTGGTGATCTGCAAGTCTTCCGCATACAAAGAAATCTTCGCTCCAAGTATTGAGCCCGCAAGTATTCCGCCAAATCAAGAACATCTGTGGAGAGAAAAATCAGGGGATTATATATCTTTTTAAGAGATTTTATAAAGATTGTAACCTTCGCGTTAATTCAAATACAAATATTATTGTTTGCTTGCTATTTTTCTTTCCTTGTTTACTGTATTTCAGGATTAAAACTTTAGACGCTTACAAATTGGCACGCCCAGTGGGACCATCTTTACCTCTCATCTCTTCTCTTCAAGACAACCAAAGTTCAAAAACTTATATATCTTTTTAAGAGATTTTATAAAGATTGTAACCTTCGCGTTAATTCAAATACAAATATTATTGTTTGCTTGCTATTTTTCTTTTCCTGTTTACTGTATTTCAGGATTGAAACTTTAGACGCTTACAACATAATCTCCACAAATAGGTGCTCGAATTCAGCCAATAGGTCATTCAAGTGAATTGAAAGATCGCAAGGTAATTTTTATAAATTCCAATGTGTATTGATCATAAAAAACACTAAATGCTCAAAGTAATCCTAATCAGCAGCTGCGTATACATTCCATATTTTTTTCATATTTATATACATTTTAAAATTTTGTATATAAATAATTTTTTGGATATCTAAGTGGTCCTTTACCGTTAAGCAGGGAGATAAACTGAAAGATCCAAACCAGGATACTGCCCTCTTGGATCAAGACATGTTGGATGCTAATGTGGAAGATCAATGTGATAATGCCCTATTTGATCAAGTAATGTTGGACGCTACTGTGGAAGTTCAGCACAATGCTCGAAAGGAACATGAAATACGTTCAAATATCCACGTATATTTTGATGACAAATACACTGCTCGATCTGATGAGCTTATTGAAGATGCAAGAGAGTCCCCATTAGCTACAGCACCTATACAAATGATATATATGCCCAATTCAAATCTGGACAAAGTTGTAACTGAGACACATGCTGAATTGTCAAACCATCTTTTTCCAAGTATGAACACACTGCAAAATCTTGTATTACAAAAAACAAGTTGTAGCTGAAGAAACACCACTACCAGCTGTTAGGACTAGACGCCCAGGTCCATTCAATACATCTCCATACATGACTTCATTCGGATCGGATGCTGGTATGCATCAGTTATTTATGGTATATTTATATTTTCTTTATTAACCATACTGTATGCAGTCTGTAGATATTTATGTTCTGTACTTTTCAGGTAGTTCGTTACAGCATCCAGTAATTTTTATTTGAAACATCCATTTGTTTCACTGTCTAATGAGGAACAGGCCGATTTGTTTAGAAAATTTTGGAAATGGCTGAAAGAAGACTTACTCGTCAAGCATTACAAAAAGTAAACCATTTATTTATATTATGTACAATTCTCTTTTAATTCGTTCGTTAAAGATGTCTAGTTAATTTTGAATTGTTTATTGTAGGAACTACGGTGAGGATCGCTACAAGAAAGGGAAGACAACATTACCAAACTTGATTAATTTTGGTGTTGCTACAATTGACGATAAGAATTGGTTCTACAATATTGGGTTTGAGCGCCAGTTGATTGATAACTCGGTATGTCTCTTATTTTATTTCTTAAAAGTGTATAAATAATATCAAATTGTATAATGTAGAACTTATACAATTATTACTTATTTTATCACAGCACATAGATGTCATATTCTACTACATAAGGAAAAAGGCCAAATACTCCAACAGTAGCACATACAAATTCACAAATCTATGTTGCAATTTCAACACTGTGATACAAAATGCCTGGAATGCATATTATGAAACTGAAAGTGATTCATCTAAGGAAGTATTAGACGAGATGATTATTGATTACATCAATGGATACAAGATGCACACTTCTGCACCATAGCACACAGTTGATGATGTATTCATCCCAACGTGGAGGGGAGGTTACATTGGATTCTGATTGTTATATCTTTCAATGAACGATCATTGTATAAAGGTGTACGATTCAATCAACAATTCACTCCACCATTCATATGTTGTTAATCACATCAAGAAGTATGCACAGCTTATCCCGATGTATCTTGTTAAGTGTGATTTTTATCAGGAGAAAGGTTTGAATATTTCAACTCACCCGCGATACCAAGGTCATACTCTATATGATTTCTTTGACATTGTATATGTCGAAGACATACCCCAACAACCAGATGATAGTTTG
>NW_006240349.1:0-162 GCF_000226075.1 Solanum tuberosum
CTAAACACTACATACTAAAAATTTGTAAACCCTAAAGTTAAAAAACACAAAAAAAAATTTATCCTAAGCTCCAAACCATAAGAAACACTTAACCCTAAAAAACCCGAAAAACCCCTAAACCTAAAAAACTCTAAGCTCTGAACCCTAAATTGTATAAGCTAA
>NW_006240349.1:507-3933 GCF_000226075.1 Solanum tuberosum
TACAAACACAAAAAACCGTAAGTGTAAACCCTAAACCCTAAAAACCCTAAGAAAACTGAACACTTAAAAACCT
The DNA here is from genome assembly GCF_000226075.1 of Solanum tuberosum. Taxonomy (NCBI): domain Eukaryota; kingdom Viridiplantae; phylum Streptophyta; class Magnoliopsida; order Solanales; family Solanaceae; genus Solanum; species Solanum tuberosum. The sequence continues at coordinate 581 of NW_006240349.1, forward strand.
TAAAAAACCAAAAAACCCCTTAAGCTAGAAAAAATCACAGCTCTAAACCCTATTAAGCCCTAAATCGTATATGTTAAACCCTAAAAAACAAAAAACGTAACCCCAAAACCCTAAACAGATAAAGCCCAAAGAATCCTAAATCTACAAAATCCAAAGCACAAAACCGTATAAATTTAGATAAAACCTTTAACAATAAACCCTAAACCATAAAAAAGCCTAAGCCCTAAACTCTAAACACTAACCTAAAACCCTAAGAAACCCTAAATCGTACTAACCATATAAAACCCCTAAAAACCATTCAAAACTCCTACAAAACCTAAGATATAAATCCTACATCCTAAATATCTGTCAACCCTAAATTTACAAACACAGAAAACCTTAAGTGTAAACCCTAAACCCTAAATCCAAAACCCAAATCCTAAAAAAACCCTAACCTAAAACCCTAAATTACTAAAACCTAAAACCCTAAATACTAAACCTAAAACCCTAAGAAACCCTAAACCCTAAGACATACTTATCACTTAAAAATCCTAAAAATACCCAAAAACCGCTTAAGATAGAAACACTCAAAGCTCTAAACCCAATTAGGCCCTAAATCGTATATGTTAAACCCTAAAAACACAAAAAAAATAATCCTAAGCCACAAACCCTAAACCCTAAATCCAAAACCCAAATCCTAAAAAAACCCTAAATCCAAAACCCAAATCCTAAAAAAACCCTAACCTAAAACCCTAAGAAACCCTAAATCGTACTAACCATATAAAACCCCTAAAAACCATTCAAAACTCCTACAAAACCTAAGATATAAATCCTACATCCTAAATATCTGTCAACCCTAAATTTACAAACACAGAAAACCTTAAGTGTAAACCCTAAACCCTAAACCCTAAGACATACTTATCACTTAAAAATCCTAAAAATACCCAAAAACCGCTTAAGATAGAAACACTCAAAGCTCTAAACCCAATTAGGCCCTAAATCGTATATGTTAAACCCTAAAAACATACAAAAAAAATGTAACCCTAAAACCCTAAACCGATAAAGCCCTAAGAATCCTAAACCTAAAAAATCCAAAGCCCTAAACCCTAAAAACCTAGATAAAACCCTTAACATAAAACTCTAGATCAAAAAAACCATAAACCCTGAACCCTAAACCCTAACCGAAAACCCTAAATACTAAACCTAAAACTCTAAGAAACCTTAAACCCTAATCCCAAATCTCTAAGACCAAAAAACCTAGATAAAAGCCTTAACCTGAATCCTTAAACCTAAAAAAACCTAAGCCCTAAACCCTGAATCCAAAACCCAAATCCTAAACTCAAACCCCCAAAAAAAAACCAAAACCCAAAAAACCCTTAAAAGAAACTCTAAATCATACTAACCCTATAAAACCCCTAAAAACCATTTAAAACCCCTAAAAAACCTAAGATTTAAACCCTAAATCCTAAATATTTGTAAACCCTAAACTTACAAACACAAAAAATCCTAAGTGTAAACCCTAAACACAAATACCCTAAGAAACACAAAACACTTAAAAACCCTAAAAAACCCAAAAACCCCTTAAGCTAGACTAACTCTAAGCTCTAAACCCTATCAAACCATAAATCGTATATGTTAAACCTTAAAACACACAAAAAAACGTAAGCCCGAAACCATAAACTATAATACGAATCCTAAACCTAAAAAATTCAAAGCCCTAAACCCTAAAAACCTAGATTAAAACCCATAACATAAAACCCTAGACCATAAAAAAACCCTAAGCCCTAACCCAAAACCCTAAATACTAAATCTAAAACCATAAGAAACCCTAAACCCTAAACCCTAAACCTTAAGAAACCCTAAATCCTATAAAACCCTAAAAACCATTTAAAATCCCTACAAAAAACCTAATCTCTAAATTGTAAAATCTAGAAGTCTATAAACCATAAATCTAATAAACACAAAATACCCTAAGCACATAACCATAAACCCTCAAAAACCCTAACAAACACTTAACCCTTAAAACCCCTAAGGAACCCAAAACCCCTATAAAGCCCTAAATCGTATATGCTCTAACCTAAAATCCTAAGTCCCTAAGAAACCCTATGTCCTAAACCTTAAGAAATCCTTAATACTATAAACCCTAAAACAAACCCCAAAACACATTCAAAACCCCTATAATACCCTTAGCTCTAAACACTACATACTAAAATTTTCCAAATCCTAAACCTAATAAAACACAAAAAAAAAATCCTAAGCCCCAAACTCTAAGAAACACTTAACCCTTAAAAACCCAAAATCCCCTAAACCTAAAAAACACTAAGTTCTAACCCCTAAATTGTCTATGCTAAATCCTAAAAAATACAAAAAAAAACCCTAAGGCCAAAACCCTAAATCTATAAAACCCTTAAAAACCTTAACCCAAAAACCCAAATCCCTAAGCCTTATAAACCTAGATAAAAACCTAAAAAAACGCTAAGCCCTAAACCATGAATCCAAAACCCAAATACTAAACTCAAACCCCTAAGAAACACTAAACCCTAAACCTTAAGAAACCATAAATCCTACTAACCCTATAAAATCCCCCAAACCCATTTAAAATCCCTACAAAACCTAACATCTAAACCCTAAATCCCAAATATCTACGAACCCTAAACTTACAAACACAAAAAGCCCTAAGAGTAAACCCTAAAGCCTAAAAACCCTAAGTAAACTTAACACTTAAAAACTCTAAAAAACCCAAAAACCCCTTAACCTAGAAAAAATCTAAGCTCTAAACCCTATTAAGCCCTAAATCGTACATGTTAAACCCTAAAAACACAAAAAAACATAACCCCAAATCCCTAAACAGATAAAACCCTAGGAATCCTAAACCTAAATAATCCAAAGCCCAAAACCGTAAAACCAAGAAAAACCCTTAACATAAAACCCTAGACCATAAAAAACCCTAAGCCCTAAACCCTAGCCTAAAACTCTAAATACTAACACTAAATATTATAAACCCTAAAAGAAACCCTAAAAACATATTTAAAACTACTACAATACCGTTTGCTCTAAACACTACATCCTAAAATTTTGTAAACCCTAAACCCAAAGAAACACAAAAAAAATAATCCTAAGCCCCAAAACCTCAACATTAAAAAACCCTAAGAAACACTTAACCCTTAAAAACCCATAAACCCCTAAACTTAAAAATCTCTAACCTCTAAACCCTAAAAAGCGCTAAATTGTATATACTAAATCTTCAAAAATACAAAAAAAAAACATAAGCCCTCAACCCTAATCCTATAAGACCCAAAAAAACCTTAACCTAAAAAACCCAAAGCCCTAAGACCTAAAAACCTAAATAAAACCCTTAACCTAAAACCCTAAAC
>NW_006240349.1:4160-8051 GCF_000226075.1 Solanum tuberosum
CCCCTTAAAAACTTAAGATCTAAATCCTAAATCCTAAATATTTGTAAACCCTAAACTTACAAACACAAAAAACCCTAAGTGTACACCCTAAACCCTAAGAAACACTTATCACTTAAAAACCCAAAAAAACCCTAAAGATAGAAAAACTCTAAGCTCTAAACCCTATTAGGCCATAAATCATATATGTTAAACCCTAAAAACACAAAAAAACGTAAGCCCGAAAGCCTAACCGATAAAACCATAAGAATCCTAAACCTAAAAAATCCAAAGCCCTAAACCCTAAAAACCTAGATAAAACCCTTAACATAAAATCCTAGACCAAAAAAAACCATAAACCCCGAACCCTAAACCCTAACCGAAAATCCAAAATAATGAACCTAAAACCCTAATAAACCCTAAACCTTAAGAAACCCTAAATCATATAAACCCTAAAAACCATTTAAAACCCCTTCAAAAATCTTATCTCAAAATTTTAAAATCTAGAAATCTATAAACCCTAAATCTAAAAAACACAAAATACCCTAAGCCCATAACCCTAAATCCATAAAAACCCCAACAAACACTTAACCCTTAACCTATAAAAACCCTAAAAAACCTTAACCTAAAAAACCCAAATCTCTAAGCCCTAAAAACCTAGATTAAAGCCTTAACTTGAATCCTTAAACCTAAGAAAACCTAAGCCCTAAACCCTGAATCGAAAACCCAAATCCTAAATTCAAACCCATAAGAAACACTAAACCCTAAATGTTAAGAAACCCTAAATCATACTAACCCTATAAAACCCCTAAAAACCATTTAAAACCCCTAAAAAACCTAAGATCTAAACCCTAAATCCGAAATATCTGTAAACCCTAAACTTACAAATCCAAAAACCCCTTAAGCTATAAACCCTATTAAGCCCTTAAAAGCTTGAAACACTAAAAATCTAGAAAAAATCCATAACCTAAAATCCTAATCCTAAAAAAACTCTAAGCCTAAACCCTAAGAACTACGATAAAAACCTTAACTTAAAAACCCAAAGCCCTAAACCATAAAATTGCAGATAAAATCCTTAACCTAAATCCCTAAACCTAAAAAAAACCAAAGCCCTAAACCCTTGACCTAAAACGCTAAATCCTAAACCTAAATCCAAAAGAAATCCTATTTCCTAAACCTTAAGAAATCCTAAATACTATAAACCCTAAAAGAAACCCTAAAAAATATATAAAACCCCTACAATACCCTTAGCTCTAAGCACTACATCCTAAAAATGTGTAAACCCTAAACCTAAAAAAACGCAAAAAAATAATCCTAAGCACCAAACCCTTAACCCTAAAAAACCCTAAGAAACACTTAACCCATAAAAACACAAAAACCCATAAACCTAACAAACTCTAAGCTCTAAGCCCTATAAAGCGCTAACCTGTACACGCTAAATCCTTAAAAAAACAAAAAAAAAAACCTATGCCCTAAACCCTAAACCTATAAACTCCTAAAAAACATTAACCTAAAAAGCACAAATCCCTAAGCCCTAAAAACCTAGATAAAAAGCCTTAACCTAAATCTTTAAACCTAAAAAAACCCTAAGCCCTAAACCCTGAATCCAAAACCCAATTCCTAAACTCAAACCCCTAAGAAACACTAAACCCTAAACCTTAAGAAACACTAAATCGTACTAACCCTATAAAACCCCTAAAAATCATTTAAATAGTATATGCTAAACCCTATAAAACACAAAAAATCCTAAGCCCTAAAGCCTAAAACAACAAAACCCAAAAAACCCTAGATAAAACCCTTAACCTAAAAAACACAAAGCCCTAAACCCTAAAAACCTATAAAAACCCTTAACATAAATCCCTAAACATAAAAAAAATACCCTAAGCCCTATACCCTAAATCCCAAACCTAAAACACTAAGAAACCCAAAACCCTAAACCCTGAAATAAACCCAAAAACCCATTTATATCACCCACGAAACCCTAAGCTCTAAACCCAAAATCCTAAGCATCCATAAACCCTAAACCTAAAAATCACAAAAAATCCCTAAGCCCATAACCCTAAATCCTAAAACACCCGAAGAAACAGTTAACCCTTAAAATACATAAAACACCTAAACCTAAAAAATTCTAAGCTCTAAAACCCCTGTAAAAGCCCTAAATCGTATATGCTTAATCCTAAAAATAGAAAAAAAAAACCCAAAAGCCCTAAACCCTAAACCTATAAAACCCCTAAAAAAGCCTTAACCTAAAAAACTTAAAGCCCTAAACCCTAGAAACTTAGATAATAACCTTAACTTAAAAACCCCAAAAGCTCTAAACCATAAAATCCCAGATAAAACCCTTAACCTAAATCCCTAAACCTAAGAAAAAAACAAAGCCCTCAACCCTAAACTGTAACCTAAAACCCTAAATCCTAGACCTAAATCCCTAAGAAACAATATCTCCTAAACCTTAAGAAACCTTAAATACTATAAACCCTAAACGAAACCCTAAAACCAATTAGAACCCCTACAATACCCTTAGCTCTAAACACTACATCATAAAAATTTGTAAACCCTAAACTTAAAAATACACAAAAAAATAATCCTAAGCCCCAAATCCTAAACCCTAAGAAACACTTAACCCTTCAAAACCCTAAACCTAAAAAACTCTAAGATCTAAACCCTATAAAGCCCTAAATTGTATATGCTTAATCCTAACGAATACAAAAAAACCCTAAGCTTTAAACCTTAAACCTATAAAACCCTAAAATACCTTAACGTAAAAAACCCAAATCCCTAAGCCCTAAAAACTTAGATAAAAATTTAACCCAAATCCTTAAACCTAAAAAAACCCTAATCCCAAAACCCTGAATCCAAAACCCAAATACTAAACTAAAATCCCTAAGAAACACTAAACCCTAAGCCTTAAGAAACCCTAAATCCTACTAACCCTATAAAACCCCTAAAAATCATTCAGAACCCCTACAAAACTTAAGATCTAAACCCTAAATCCTAAATATCTGTAAACCCTAAACTTACAAACACAAAAAACCCTAAGCGTAAACCTTAAACCCTAAAAACCCTAAAAAACATTTAACCTTAAAAAATCACAAAACAACTTAAGCTAGAAAAAATCTAAACTCTAAACCCTATTAAGCCCTAAATCTTATATTTTGAACCCTAAAAACAAAAAAAAAAACATAACCCAGAAACCCTAAACAGATAAAACCATAAGAATCCTAAACCTAATAAATCCAAAGCCCTAAACCCTAAAAACTTTGATAAAACCCTTAACATAAAACCATAGAACATAAATAACCATGAGCCCTAAGCCCTAAACCCTAACCTAAAACGCTAAATACTAAACCTAAAACTGTAAGAAACCCTAAACCCTAAACCTATAATACCCTAAAAACCATAACCTAAAAAACCCAAATCCCCAAGCCCTAAAAAACCTAGACAAAAGCCTTAACCTAAATCATTAAACCTAAAAGAACCCTAAGACTTAATCCCCGAATCGAAAACACAAATCCTAAACACAAACTCCTAAGAAACACTAAACCCTAAATCGTACTAACCCTATAAAACCCCTAAAAACCATTTAAAACAACTACAAAACCTAAGATTTAAACCCTAAATCCTAAATATCTGTAAACCCTAAACTTACAACACAAAAAACCCTAAGTGTAAACCCTAAACCTTAAGAAACACTTAATACTTAAAAACACTAAAAACCCGAAAACCCCTTAAGTTAGAAAAACTCTAAGCTCTAAACCCTATTAAGCGCTAAATCGTATATGTTAAACCTTAAAAACACAAAAAAATGTAATCCCAAAACCCTAAGAATCCAAAACCTAAAAAATCAACCCAAAAACGCCTAAACCTAAAAAACTCTAAGCTATAAACCCTAAATTGTATATGCTAAATCCTAAA
>NW_006240349.1:8287-8479 GCF_000226075.1 Solanum tuberosum
AACCCTAAACCATAAGAAACCCTAAATCATACTAACCCAATAAAACCCCTAAAAACCATTTAAAACCCCTAAAAAACCTAAGATCTAAACCCTAAATCCTAAATATCTGTAAACCCTAAACTTACAAACACAAAAAACCCTAAGTGTAAGATCTAAACCCTAAAGACCCTAAGAAACACTTAGCACTTGAAA
>NW_006240350.1:0-1131 GCF_000226075.1 Solanum tuberosum
TTGAAAGTTGAACAAAGTTGTTCGAGCGATTAACTGCAGCAGGATTTCTTCATCCAGTGGGGCCCAAGCCGGTTGACACTAGTTCAAAGTTTTACAGACCTGATCAGAGGTGCGCGTATCACTCCAACAGTGTTGGACATGATACCGAGGACTGTATCAACCTGAAACATAAGATCCAAGACCTAATTGACCAGAATGTGGTCTCTATTCAGACAGTCGCGCCCAATGTCAATAATAATCCTTTGCCAAATCATGGAGGCGCCACTATCAATATGATAGAGACAGATGATGATTGGTGCGTGACAAAGACAATAGTTCCGATTGCTCCTGAGGAACTGGAAAGGGCTGTAGCTTCGTTGAGCATCAGAGAGAAGAAAGAGTTTGTGATTCTGACACCCGAGAAGGTTGTTGCCTTTGTGCCGAGAGAAACCCTTACTCGACCAAAATTTGTTATTAAAACGGCTGTTACTCAAGGCATGACTAGATCCGGCAGGTGCTACACACCGGAAGAGTTGGCTCAAGGGGGGCAAAAGAAGGACCAAGCAAAAAGGCCGATCAGTGAAGCCGAAGCTGAGAAGTTCTGGAGAAAAATGCAACCAAAAGATTATTCGATTGTGAAGCATCTAGAGAAGACGCCGGCTCAGATTTTTGTGTGGGCTTTATTGATGAGTTCGCAGTTGCACAGACAGGCTTTGATGAGAGCATGGGATGACACTTATGTGCCTGTGGGTACTAACAACGACAATCTAGCAGCCATGATAAACCAGGTTATTCGGGGACATCGAATCAGCTTTTGTGACGAAGAATTGCCCTTTGAAGGGAAGATGCACAACAAAGCTCTGCCCATCACCATCAAATGCCGGGACAAAGTTATAAATTGCATTTTGGTCGACGATAGGTCCGGTCTCAACATTTGCCCGCTTTCGACTCTCAAGCAACTGAAATTCGACTTGGGAAAGGTTCAACAAAACCAGGTCAATGTAAGAGCTTTCGATGGAGTGCAAAGAGACACATTGGGTACAGTAAACTTGGATATTCAGGTGGGTCCTGCAGAGTTTAATGTGGAGTTCCAGGTGTTGGATATCAACACTAGTTACAACCTGCTTCTAGGAAGACCGTTTATCCATATGG
>NW_006240350.1:1607-2497 GCF_000226075.1 Solanum tuberosum
AAAGTATGCCATCGACAATAGTTTGGGGGAAGGAATCTTGGGCCTTTTTGAGGAAATTGATGCGGTCATCGAGGAAAAGGCTGGAACATCAGGCATCCGTGATGCAGAACCTGAGGAGCGATTGCAGAACTGGACTTCCACACCACTCTTGATTTCCCGCTCATCTGGGTAGAAAGGACATACATTTTATTTGTTTTAAAATCGGTGGTAGTCCGGAAGAGGCCCGAGACCCACCCTTTATGCAATTGTTATTTGTTTGAAGCTTTTTTCCCTTGTGATGTTTAAAAAGGCAAAATGGCCCTCGGTCATGGCCAAAGTTTATGCTCGTCTTTCAATCTAAATGAAAAGCCTCTTTTATCGAAATTTATTTGTTTACTTATATGTTTATATTTTACTTTCCTAACTTTGTTTGTTTATGATTTCAGTAATATTAATTTAAAACCTGCCAATGTCATGTCATGTCATGAACCGAGTGAACGAAATGAGGCAGGTGATGATGAGTGCGAAGAGTATGAAGAAGAAAATGAGGTACCCGAACACGTTGCTGAGGAGTTTCGACAATTCGAGAATCAACACAAGCCAAATCTTGAAGAAACTGAAACGGTGAATCTAGGAGATGAGGAATGTGTCAAAGAAGTCAGAATCAGTGTCCATCTGACCGAAGCTCAAAGAAGAGATCTAGTTCGTTTGCTTAGGGAATACATTGATGTATTTGCCTGGTCTTACAGAGACATGCCAGGGCTGAGCACGAACATGGTGTCCCACAAGTTGCCGATCAATCCAGAATTTTGTCCAGTAAAACAAAAGACTCAGAAGTTCAAGCCTGAGTTGAGTTTAAAGATCAAAGAGGAGATTACAAAGCAGATCGAGTCCCAAGTAGTGGAAGTGAC
>NW_006240350.1:3663-8478 GCF_000226075.1 Solanum tuberosum
CAAGGGAAAGGTATCGGAGCGGTCTTAGTGTCAGAATCTGGTCAACACTATCCTATGGAGGCTAAACTCCGATTTAATTGCACGAACAACATGGCTGAGTATGAAGCTTGCATCCTCGGTCTGAAGATGGTAATTGATACGAACGTTCATGAGCTGTTGGTTATTGGGGATTCAGATTTGCTGATTCATCAAGTTCAAGGAGAATGGGCCGTGAAGAACCCAAAAATCATACCGTATGTTCAGTATATACAGAAGTTGTGCAAAAGGTTCCGCAAGATTGATTTCAGACACACTCCTAGGACAAAGAATAAGTTGGTCGATGCCCTAGCTACCATCGCATCAATGCATAAACACCGAGATACAAGTTATATTGATCCAGTGGATATAGAGGTAAACGAGCAGCCTGTCCATTGTTCGCATGTTGAAGCGGAACCAGATGGTCTGCCGTGGTATTTTGACGTCAATAAGTATTTAGAGGACGGGACTCATCCTGAGAATTCAACGTTCAGCCAGAAGAAATCGATACGCCGTATGACCCTCAATTTCTTTGCAAGCGGGGAAATTCTTTATAGGAGGACTCCAGATTTAGGTCTTCTCAGATGCGTTGATGCTAATGAAGCTACAAAGCTTCTGGAACAGATACATGCCGGAGTGTGTGGTACTCACATGAATGGGCTCACTTTGGCAAGGAAGATCCTTCGAGCCGGCTACTTTTTGGGATGACTATGGAACATGATTGTTGCAAGTTTGTGCAAAAGTGTCATAAATGTCAAGTGCATGGAGATTTGATTCGGGTGCCTCATCATGAACTCAATGCTATGAGTTCACCTTGGCCGTTTGTAGCTTGGGGCATGGATGTCATTGGTCCAATAGAGCCAACCGCCTCTAATGGACACAGATTCATTTTGGTTGCGATTGACTACTTCACCAAATGGGTAGAAGCAGCTTCATATAAATCGGTGACCAAGAAAGTTGTGACTGATTTTGTTCGCAACAATTTGATATGTAGGTTTGGAGTACCGGAATCCATCATTACTGATAATGGAGCGAATCTCAACAGTCATTTGATGAGAGAGATATGTGAACAATTCAAGATTACTCACCGGAACTCAACCGCCTATCGTCCCCAAATGAATGGAGCCGTAGAAGCTGCTAACAAGAACATAAAGAAGATTTTGAGGAAAATGATTGATAATCGCAGAGGTTGGCATGAGATGTTGCCATATGCTTTGTTGGGTTACCGAACGACTGTCAGGACATCAGTTGGAGCTACTCCATATTTGCTAGTATATGGAACAGAAGCAGTTATACCTGCGGAAGTTGAAATACCTTCATTGAGGATCATCCAAGAAGCTGAATTGAGTGATGTTGAATGGGTTCGCAAACGGATTGATCAGTTAACGTTCATTGATGAGAAGAGAATGGTTGCTGTTTGTCATGGACAACTGTATCGACAGAGAATGATCCGTGCTTTCCACAAGAAAGTAAGAGCCAGAATTTTTGAGATTGGTCAGTTGGTTCTTAAACGCATTTTCCCTCATCAGGATGAGTACAAAGGGAAATTCGCACCAAATTGGCAAGGACCCTACATGGTTCGCAAAGTGTTATCTGGAGGTGCCTTAGTCCTGTCGGAGATGGATGGCACCGAATGGCCAAAACCGATCAACTCAGATGCTGTCAAGAGATACTATGTGTGAAGCTTTAGCTTGTATTTCTATTATTTCCTTGTAATCGTTCTACTTGCTTGTAATCGCATTATTTAGAATCTATCCATATGTAATGAACTACGTCTGACCTGAATTCTCAAGAATGAGATACGTAGGCGGCCTATGTCGGTCTCGGTCACCCCTTTATCCACTTTATAATATTTCTTTGTATTTGAACTACGTTCGACCTGAAGTCTCAAGAATGAGATACGTAGGCGGCCTATGTCGGCCTCGGTTGCTTTCTTTGTAATTTTCTTATTTTTGTTAATCCTCGAGAGGGGGAACTACGTTTGACCTGATTTCTGCCTCAACGGGATACGTAGGCGCCACAAGGGCTCGGTCATATTCCCCGTCAGATTTCTATTTCTCATTACAATAGAAACTGGGACAGAATTTTTGAGAGGGACTCAAAAATTCTCCAGAAGAAGATCTTTTCCTACAAAGTCAAGACTGAAGTTACTTTGAGATTTGCAACTGTGACAGAATTTTTGAGAAGATCTCAAAAATTCCGTAATTGCTCACCAACGGTTAAAGATAAGCCAAGACAGTTAACTGGGACAAAAATTTCGAGATGGCCTCAAAATTTCAACAGGGTTTATCGGCAGTTTAGAACAACTTTGAATATTTCCCAACAAGTAATCAGATGGACCTCAAGGCATCAACTTCAAAGACGTTCGCTAAAGCTTGACGTGACATGACACTTGGCAGTGACTTTTTCCAAACATTACTTTTGAAAATCTATTTTCCTTAAAAGCATTTCATTCATGTTCTAATTATTTTTGCATAAAAATATTTCGTCTTATCTATCAAGATGTGGGAGATCGGAGAAATCAATCGAGATAGCAAGACAAGGAGCAGACAACCGTCGAGATCGACACAGATCAGTTCATTTTAAACTAACAATTTTTTCTGTGGATGTAGGAAATATTTTATACTATTTATATCAAAGATTTTGGAACATGAATAACATTATTTCATTCAATTCCCAACAAAGCGAAGATCATAATGAATATTGCGACTATGTTCGGAGATGGAACGAACGAAAACCGTGAATAGAGCAATATTATTATTTTTCAGCAACTAGAGATACCTGGGAGGCGTTTATCTGCATTATATTATCAGATATAATAATATTCTTACCCTGAAGGTTATTTATATTGTATTGTCGAATAAGACGATACCACTACGCGGAGAGTCATGTATATTGTATTGTCAAATAAGATGATACCACTACTCTGAGGGTCATTGTTATTTGTATTGTTGGTTAAGACAATACCGCCATCCAAAAGATACCCAGAAGATCACCTATGTTGCTCGGTGAAACATTATCTTCGTTCGGTATTAGATAGGCATCATCAAAAGATTCACGCGTTGCGGGAAAATATTCATGCATCGCGGGAAGAGATCATGCATAGCAAGAGAAAGAAGTCATGCATCGCAGGAAAAGATCATGCATAGCAAGAGAAAGAATTCATGCATCGCGGGAAAAGATCATGCATAGCAAGAGGAAAAAGTCATGCATCGCGAAAAAAAGAAAAAAAAAATTCATGCATCGCGGGAAGAGATCATGCATAGCAAGAGAAAGAAGTCATTCATCGCGAAGAAAATTCATGCATAGCAAGAAAAAGGATCAGGCATTACGAGAAAAAGTGGTCATGCATAGCAAGAGAAAGGGTCATGCATTACAAGAGAAAGATTCATGCATCGCGGAGGAAAAATTCATGCATCGCGAGAAAGAAGTCATGCATCGCAGGAAAGAAAGTCATGCATTGCAAGAGAAAGATTCACGCATCGCGAGAAAAAAAATTCCATGCATTGCGGGAAATCTCATGCATCGCGGGAAAATCACCATCAGCTACAGTTTTTGGGGAAACATCACCTGTATTATTTTTAGGAAGCATTATCTTTACGCATCGCAAAAAAGGAAATCATGCATCGCGAGAAATTCAACATCGGCTGCATCATTTTCATTTGCAAGAACAATATCAAGAGAACCATCAACAACGACATCAAGAGAACTATCAACATATTACATTCGCCTATTTTATTACTTTGTCATCAAAGAAGAGTACATTGAAGATTATATTACAAATACAAAATACAAGCTTTATTTGCTTCACGTCAAACCCGATAGAGTTTACGTCAAATATTCAAGGAGAATAATTAAGTGTCAACACGGTAAAAGACACTGTCTCCCATTTGAATTGCATTTATGCTAATGAGTTTTATCTCAGTCTTTGTTGAGAGCATCCGAAAGGATGAATTCTCCAAAACAAACCACAGGTGCGGACGACATCAAAAAAGATGCAGCACAACGTGGAACTTTTTCTTAGCAGCGAACTGGGACATAGTCCAAAGAGGAATGTCAAACTCTGAGGACGCGAGCAGAGGAGTGACTTCCACCACAATTAAACCACACTTCTATCAGAAGGCATGTGGGTTTTTCTTAGATTTATTAGTCCCTGTTTTGCATCCGGAAAATTTTGGGTTCACCGGAAACAATTTTCCAATCTAAGTAACAATGCACCAAGAGCCTTGGAAATTATGTCCGTGTAAGTTCTTACTTATGGATGTGAAGAGCTCCGCATTCATGGCTAAGAGGTTGCAAGCCTCCTTTTCATACTCGACTTACTTTGTCATTTTCCAGAACCAAAGGTGATCTAGCATAATAGATCTTTTTTTCAATCGATCGAGTTGAACTACAAGCAGCCTGATTTCCTAAGTTGAGGAGTATGTAAGCGGGATCAATATTGAAAACTCGGTTGTATCCCAACTTTCACTCTCAAATCTTATTTCAGAGCATTCCAGTCTCTTTATAATCCGATATCGGAATGACTTTTGAATTCTTTTGAATCGTGCGTTAAGTCAAGCGTATCGAACTACAAGTGGCCTGAATTCTCATATAGCCTGAGATATGTAGTAAACCTATTTCCGGGGTTCGGCCATAATTCCTGAAGTCCGTACCAAATCCCTTTTCTTTGGATGAAGGTGTGGTCGGTCAAAATTGGATTTGTCAATTTCATTTTCCTCGAATTTCTTGCATCAATCCAAGTAAAATGAGGGACAGTTGTTGACACCCAATTTTGACCCTCCCCGATAATAATTAATT
>NW_006240351.1:0-1964 GCF_000226075.1 Solanum tuberosum
AATTTGTAGTTTCTACATAAAATTAGTTATTTTTTTTATACAGTTTTTTAAAAATTGGTATAATATTATATATAAACGATATTGTTATAAGAAGACTAAATAATATATTTGGTTGGATGTTGAATTATTTAACTACTAGAAGACTAGTGATTAATTTCCACTTAATATACTTTTTTCTTATTTTTTATTTTAGTGGTGCTCTGTTTTAAAACGAAACATCTAGGAACATGTTTGTCATCAATTGTTGATAAAAACAAAAAAGGGACTAGTAGAAGACAGGAGCGGCTCAATATAATTTGTGGCCTAAAGCGAAATTTTTATTAGAGGCCTAAAATCTATATAAATTTTATCTATATCTATTTATTTTTCTAAATTTCTAGACGTAAATTACTACTTAATATAAGTAAATTATCTTTGATAAGAAGTGTTTTACCGATGAAGTGGGACACACGATTTAAATATCGGATATCATGAGTGAAAAAAAAAAATAAAAAAAAATGATGGAGCTAAACTGGTTGCTGTATCAATCTCTAAGTTGTTGCAACTATCTTTGAACAAAATTATAACTATGTAAATTAACAACAGTTAGTTTTTAAATTACAATTTTTTAGCTAACAATGTATAGTTCTTTAAAGTAAGATAATTTTAATAATTAAGTTGGCAACTATGTAAGACAAATCTCTAAAGATGAATACCTAATATATACAACCACAAACTTATATAATATATGTTTTTAAAAATATATTATCAGTGTATTTTACTAGCAAGTATAAATCAATGCTACTAGATTTAGTTCCAAGTTATTTTAAGGTGTAAAAGTTTTTTTTTACATTGTCAATGTAGAAAAGTTTATGGTTATTGAAGTGAGTTGAATAATTATTGTACTACTCTCCATTTATTACTCTCAACCATCCCCACAACTGTTTTTCAGAACAAATGAAAGAAGAAGATGAAGGTACTAGTAGAAGGGGCCAGTAGGCCTTATCACCAAAGGTAGTAGTTGAATGTTAAGTACTCATTCTTTAACCAAATGTCTCGTGTTTGAGTAAGTTGTCTTTGGCAAAGAAGGGGAGATCTTATTCTTATCACCAAAGATTTTGATGAAATGATAAATAAAAGTTCTCGGTTTCTTTAATCAGATGTTTCGAGTTCAAGTAAGTTTCCTTTAGTAGGAAGTGTTTTACGCGCCCCAAATTGGAAGGTGCAAATTCAAATACATTTTCTAGTGCACACATACATATATTGCTGCTACCAGCAATTAAAGGAATTAATAAAAACTTTAAACCTTAATGTTATCAAGTTTATGCTATTAAACAGAGAAAATTGTAGAGCACATGATGTTCACAACATCCTAAACAAAGTTTATGTCCTTGTTTTGATCAACAACTATGTTGTTTTATGGTGATTTAGTATCGACTATTGGCACTTGTGTTTATGCATCTTCTGCATAGTAATCAAACACACAAAAGCCAACAAATTCCAGAGTAAGAAAAGTCGTAAATTGAAGGAAATGATAGAATCTCACACGTCTGTGTGACATTTCAAATAAGAATTTAACTTGTATATATCGATAGTGTAAACAACTCCTACATTATCAGTGTCTTTTATTGTCAAGTACAAATCAATGCTACTGATATAGTAATGTGGATGCTTAACACTCTCCACACGCCAAAAGTTTGGCTTCTCAAGCATTGGTAACACAACATTGTATCCCTATTATGTTTTTATCTCAATATTAAAGAGCTTTCGTATCCAATATTGAGCCAAAATACCATATAACATTCGCATCACAAGCAATAAGATAGCTTTTATAGGCTTTCTTCTGATGCTATGTATATGCTTTGATTAAATATGGATGAACAAGCATCTCCAAAAAAGTGTTCATTAAAATCTTTCAGAACGACAAAGAATGCAAGACGTCATGAGAAAATAAAGCTACATATTAGCTATTAAATATAATGAAA
>NW_006240351.1:2319-5700 GCF_000226075.1 Solanum tuberosum
TGCTACCAGCAATTAAAGGAATTAATAAAAACTTTAAACCTTAATGTTATCAAGTTTATGCTATTAAACAGAGAAAATTGTAGAGCACATGATGTTCACAACATCCTAAACAAAGTTTATGTCCTTGTTTTGATCAACAACTATGTTGTTTTATGGTGATTTAGTATCGACTATTGGCACTTGTGTTTATGCATCTTCTGCATAGTAATCAAACACACAAAAGCCAACAAATTCCAGAGTAAGAAAAGTCGTAAATTGAAGGAAATGATAGAATCTCACACGTCTGTGTGACATTTCAAATAAGAATTTAACTTGTATATATCGATAGTGTAAACAACTCCTACATTATCAGTGTCTTTTATTGTCAAGTACAAATCAATGCTACTGATATAGTAATGTGGATGCTTAACACTCTCCACACGCCAAAAGTTTGGCTTCTCATGCATTGGTAACACAACATTGTATTCCTATTATGTTTTTATCTCAATATTAAAGAGCTTTCGTATCCAATATTGAGCCAAAATACCATATAACATTCGCATCACAAGCAATAAGATAGCTTTTATAGGCTTTCTTCTGATGCTATGTATATGCTTTGATTAAATATGGATGAACAAGCATCTCCAAAAAAGTGTTCATTAAAATCTTTCAGAATGACAAAGAATGCAAGACGTCATGGGAAAATAAAGCTACATATTAGCTATTAAATATAATGAAAAAGAAGAATTTAGAACCACTTGTGGATTCAAAGAATTTAATGTTTATAGAATCCTACAGTGGCCTTAAGTCTATATATAATTATCATAAGTGTGTTCACAATCAACTATTTTCTAGAAATTACTAATACATATACAAAGTCTCTTGGCAAAAACTGTTATTACCTCCATCACGAGCATCTTACTCTAAAGGGGCGCTAGCGCTTGACTAATAATATATCAAAGGGGCCTGACAACATGTAATAGGCTGCTACTCTCGACTCCCGCCCCTTCTTTCAAAAATCAACAAACCACGCTGTAGGTATCAGGTGATGTTCAATCTAACTTAGACATTACTAGCTTCTGTCATCACTAGGTTTGGGTTCGTTGCCATCACCCCAAAATCATGTTCACTCTTTCGAATCATCGGCAGCTTCAGATTGGTCACCAACAGGAGCTTCAGATTGGTCACCAACGGTAGTGCCTTGACTAGATTTTTGTTCGTGGGAGCAGAGAATAGTGATGCTTCAGATTTCTAACTGAAAATATTGTACAAGGAAGTTGAAAAACATAAATAAGTATCTGAATATTTATGTACGAGGTTATTTGTTCAACGGATAATACATCCTTGGTTGATTGATATATTCAACAAACAACAACGAAGATATTTATTCATTCAAAAAGGTGAAATTTGTCTTCAACAAACTCAAGCTTTCAAGCATACACCTCTAGGGACCTGATAGAGCTATCAAGTGAGTCGTTGAAGTGTTGTTAAGAAAATGCTTGTAATCTGCTGAAATTGTAACATTCGTTTCTAATCTTTAAAGAAACGCATCGAGTCTTTTTGTGAAGAAAACACATAACACAATTAGAGTTAATTGTGTGTCCTGTGATTGAAGTCTATACTAATTAGAGTTAGTTAATATAGTGGGCAATTGAGACATTGCTTTAGCTCTCCTTGTAATAGAGTTATTACTTGTAGTGAGATTAAGAGGTTAATCTCCTGTGGTGTAGTTAAAGTCTGTATTCACTCATTGCTTGATATTAGTTAAAACAATTAAAAATCCCGTGTGACAGGTCGTGGTTTTACTCCCACGTAAAAACTCCTTGTCGTTACTGTTCAAGTAGGTCTTATTTGCATTCTAGTATATTGTTAACCTGGTACTATAGCACAGTGGACTAGCACATATCAACAGAAAGAAATGCCCCAGCTTAGGCAGCTTGCGAAGCTCCAGCTTTTCCAACAGGGGAAATACGGTCACGATTCCTTCTCCTTTTCTGATCACTTCTTCCATTTATTGGCAATCTGTTATCCATAGTCTCTTGAGATTCAGAGCACCTCTGGCCAAATCAAAATAGGCTAAGCAAATTGAAAAAAAAAAAAAAAAAACCAAATGTCTGATCACTAATTTATTTGTTCTAGGAGTTAAAATGTTTTACTTTAGGTCCTATGTGTTCTTGGAGTCGTCTAGTTCTGTCAGAGGTATAAAAAATATAGCGACATGGTTATTAGTTAGAATTCATATTGCTGATCCCAACTTAATTGAGATATTTGAGACGTTCTTGTATTTGTGATTAATCTCCTTAAAGAGTGTTTTAATTTATATCGCGATTCAGACTTTCATATGTATGTTTCTTCTCGAGTTTTCATTTCTATCATTGTACAAGGTATCTCCCTGTCTTACAATTCATCTCATTTGAGTCGAGTGCCTATCGAAACAACCTCTCTACGACTCTACCCGGCAAAGGTAGAGGTAAGGTCTGCATACATATTAATATTTTCCTTTTGTTAAGCTATGTTTCTTGGACTCTCGAGAAAAATAATGCCGCATCCATGTCGGATCCTCCAAAATGCTCTACTTTCAAAGGATCCTCTTTTGAAGAGTCAGAGCAACATTACCAATTGGTAATTGTTGCAACTCAATGAATCATCTCTCATATCTCTCTCAGGTATAGCGCAGTCAAGTGCATATTCTCGAGGTGCAGTTGGCGCGATGCTAGTCTACGACATAACAAAATGCCAATCATTCGATCATATGGCTAGATGGCTGGAGGAACTAAGAGGTCACGCGGACAAGAACATAGTTATAATGCTCATCGCGAACAAATGTGATCTAGGAAGTCTTCAAGCTGTACCAGTTGAAGATGCTCAAGAATTTGCAGAAAGGGAGAATCTTTTCTTTATGGAAACATCAGCTCTTCAATCCACAAACGTCTAGGGTGCATTCATGACAGTTTTAATAGAAATTTATAAGTTTTAATAGAAATTTATAAAATCATTGGCAAGAACATGCTTATTGCAGCTCCGGGAGCTGATTATGGGAAGTCACAATCTTTAAAGGGAACCAGGATCATTGTTCCTGGACAGGACTCGGATTCTGGTGGGAATAGTGGTGGTTGCTGCATGTCGTCGTGCTTTTTTATTGAGTTCTGGAGGTCTTTTTATTTATCCGAAATCATAATATAACTGGGAATGATTTCTGTTTTATGTAGAATAGGGAATTGTTGTTGATGATGAAGTTGATTTAGATAGTTCGTTTAGCTATTTGTGTATACAGTTCATTAAGTTGTTCACTGGGCATCAGGGGCGGAGCTACAACCCTGTCTACGGGTTTTGTCATGTATTTGTGTTTAAAAATTCACTTAATATGTATAAATAATTTATCCAGAATCTACTATGCTTGCT
>NW_006240351.1:6226-8125 GCF_000226075.1 Solanum tuberosum
TATAATGAAAGATGAACTTAGAATCACAGGCGGATCCAAATTTATAGTTTACAGAATTCTGCAGTGACCTCAAGTTTATATCACAATCAACTATTTTTTAGATATTACTAATACATATACTAGATCTATAGCCAATAGCTAGTAGGTTGACATGAACCGATAGGTTACAATAATGTAGATCCACCTCTGCTTGTTAATTACCTCCATCACGAGCATAGGTATCAGGTGATGTTCGAGGTTTTACTTGCATTATTTCATTGAGTTTTTCCTACCAGCTTCCTAACTTCTGGCATGACTAGGTTCAGCTTCGTCGTCATCTGTAGCAATTACTTATATAGCTAGCGGAATAAGACATACCTTGTTATTGAACTCCTGCTGTATCCATTTATTGAGATCATCTACTTTCACCTCATCACGACTTTTGAGAATCGGTGTACTCACAGATATTCCCTGTTGAACAAACGTCTTCATTTCAGGGCAGTCATCAATATCCACATTTCTTAAAAATGGAAATTCAAGGGCATGGTTTGTCAAAAAGAAATGCTCCAACTTAGGCAGCCCGCTAAGCTTCAGTTCGTCCAAGAGGGGAAATAAGGTCATGATTCCTTCTCCTTGTTGTTCCTCTTTTGTGATCACTTCTTCCATTGATTCACAATTTGTTATGCATAACACTTGGAGATTAAGAAGACCTTTGGCCACTGATGGAGACATCAAGTTTCTCAATTTTCCACAATTCCATACTATCAGTCTTTGAAGTTTGGTGAAGTAGTCAGTTGGAAGTTGGTGAGAGCATAGAGCACTTATGCTGTTAGGCCCACTAATATCTAGGTATTCTAGGTTGGGACAAGAAACCTGCGAACTTTGAAGTATCAAACTTTGTTGCAGATACAGTTGGAGCTATTGGAACAAAACACTAGGTCATAAGTGGACAAATGTTAATCCTACTTCAATTGGAAAATAATAATACTAAAAACATTTCTTATTTTATTATAAATATCCAAATAAAAATTAATGGTTGATTTACTATGATCTTATATATAAGATATATATTATCAGTATAAAGGGTACATTTTTTAATAGTTAAAGTAATTTTAAAATAAAGAAAACAATAATAGAGTACTTTAACAGTAATATCTTTTAATAGGAATAAGATTTGTGCGGAAAGAAATATTTTTGACTCAAGTAGTAACAATAGGAACATTTCCAGAACAAACTATCAACGGCAAGAACATTTTCTTACTAAAGTAGTGAGGGCAAGAATATTTTTGGACTAAACTATAAATTGAGGGCATTTTTGATCATTTTAGGTAAGTGAGGCATTATTGACCTTTTTTCAAAAAATAAATCACAATATAGCTACAAAAAAAAAAAGTCTTAAAATTTGTTCTTCCTTTTTCTTCTTTTCCATATCTATTTATTTTCACAACTAAAAAAATGAAATAAGAATATGAAACTCAAATAATTATAAGTTAATATATTTTTAAGGGAGATATTTAAAACTTAAATTAACCGTTGAATAAAAAATTCACATCAAATATAGCCTTATATGGATTTTTTAAATAACAAATTAAAAAACTAATTTAAAATTATTTTTTCACTTGTTAGACAAAAAGGATATATCAAAGCAATAGACTTTGTAAGCAATATTTTTGTGATAAGAAGCTAACCTTTTCATCAAAAAGAGGATCTGAGTCATTGATGGCTGTAGGAAAGAACCTTTGGAACTCACGTAACCTATAGAAGTACATTTTCCGTAACTGAGGGAACTCAATGCGCTCAACATTGTCACTGCAAATGTGAGTCAGGCAAGGCAGAGATCCAAGCAGCAACTGATATAAATTGGGGAACTTGATTACTTCATGTGTTGTCTTCAATAAATGTGTCACTAAATCACAATTA
>NW_006240351.1:8302-8457 GCF_000226075.1 Solanum tuberosum
TCCTTCAACAGGTGGCAGATCCAATCACCCAATGGGGCAGTCTCCATGACCTCTAAAGTAATACTCTTGTCGTAATCATCAATGTAAATATCATCCACTTTAAGAGTGTACCGTGTCAACTTGGAGGGAAGGCCAAGGTTACTGTACATCACATC
>NW_006240352.1:0-101 GCF_000226075.1 Solanum tuberosum
ATAATTTTTGAGAGGGACTCAAAAATTCTCGAGAAGAGATCTCTCCAACAAAGTCAAGACTGAAATTACTTTGAGATTTGCAACTGGGACAGAATTTTTGA
>NW_006240352.1:408-964 GCF_000226075.1 Solanum tuberosum
TTCATGTTTCAATTATATTTGCATGTTTTGTCTTATCTATCAAGAAGCGGGAGATCAGAAAAATCAACCGGAGTTAGTTAGACAAGGAGCAGACAACTGAAGAAATCGACACAGATCAGTTCATTTCTTAAACTAACAATTTTTCTGTGGATACAGGTCTATCTGTTTGCCTCAGGATCAACATAATCCTCCATTCAATGAATATGGAGAAGTCAAAGAGCGAAGAACTCCCAAAATTGACAATTTTTCTATGGATGCAGGAAAAGCTTTTATGCTTCTTATACCAAAGAATTGGGAATATGAGTAGCATTATGTCAAATCCTCAGCAAAGCGAGGATCATAATGAACATTGATACTATTGTTCGGAGATGGAAGAAATGAAAACCAAGAAGAGAGCGATATTATTATTTTTCCAGCGACCAAAGATACCTGGAAGACGTGTATCTGCATTATATTATCAGATATGATAGTATTTCTACCCGGAGAGTCATTTATATCGTATTGTCAAATGAGATGATACCACTACGCCGAGGGTCATTTTTATTTATATTGTCGA
>NW_006240352.1:1164-1346 GCF_000226075.1 Solanum tuberosum
AACCATTACTCCGAGGGTCATTTTTATATTGTCGATTGAGACGATACCGACGTCCCAGAAGATACCCAGAAGATCACCTATATTGCTCGGTGGAGCATTATCTTCGCTCGGTACCAGGGAGGCATCAAGGGAAAATATTCACGCATCGCAGGAAAAAGATTCATGCATCGCGAAAGAAGAGA
>NW_006240352.1:3373-3663 GCF_000226075.1 Solanum tuberosum
CATAATGAACGTACAACTATGTTCAGAGATGGAACGAACGAAAGCCGCAGTATTGTTATTATTTTCCAGCGACTAAAGATATCTGAAAGACGTGTATCTGCATTATATTATCAGATATGATAATATTCTTACCTTGAAGGTTATTTATTTATATTGTCGATTGAGACGATATCACTGCCCGGAGAGTCATTTGTATCGTATTGTCAAATGAGATGATACCACTACTCTGAGGGTCATTTTTTATTCGTATTGTCGAATGAGACGATACCACTACTTGGAGAGTCATTTAC
>NW_006240352.1:3924-4270 GCF_000226075.1 Solanum tuberosum
TCATGCATTGCAAGAGAAGATTCATGCATTGCGGGAAAAAGATTCATGCATTGCGGAATAAATGTCATGCATTGCGAGAAAAATGTCATGCATTGCGGGAAGATTCATGCATCGCGGAAAAGAAATCATGCATCGCGGGAAGAGATTTATACATAGCAAGAAGAAGAAACCATGCATAGCAAGAGAAAAAGCCATGCATAGCGGAAAAAGTCATGCATCGCGGAAAAAGATTCATGCATTGCGAGAAAAAGATTCATGCATTGCAAGAGAAGATCCATGCATCGCGGAAAAAGATTCATGCATTGTGAGAAAAGATTCATGCATTGCAAGAGAAGATCCAGGCATC
>NW_006240352.1:5585-8455 GCF_000226075.1 Solanum tuberosum
TTTAAATAATATATATCTTTTATATAATTACACATATAACTAGCACATTTTATGAATATTCAAAATCGCCTCAAAAAGGTTTTAGTTCTACTCAAATATTTGGTTAATTAGTTTAGTAGTTTATATTTTAAATAATTTAGTTTATAATCAAGTTGATTATTTTATTTTGTCAAGATTAAGAAGCTTGTTAATTAATTAACAACAATTCGTCTTATTTTAATTTTTGGCCGAATTCAACCAATTGCTTCAACTTGGTTGGAATTGCCATTCATTTGGCTATTTTAATATTCCTTGTTTTCTTTTCAAAACTCCTAATTTCAGACCAATCTTAAACTCACTCCCAGCCCACCAATTCATTAACGACCCAATTCCCAAAGCCCAATCCATTCAATAACAGCCCCAAATCAGAAACCCATCCCAAACCCAATGCAATAATAATAATACAACACCAATACCCGACCCAACCCTTTTTCTTCTTCAGAAAAGAGACCCAAAAATGACGTTCAAAGTAATCAAACGGAAAGCAGAACGCGGAACAGTACTCTGCCTCTCTTTGGCGTCTTCTTCACGTCCTTCTCACTGGCAGCAACAAAAAGCACCTGCTAGCCTGCGCTTTCGTCCTGGCCAGCGCGGGATGAAGACACGTCGAGCAGCAGGTACAAGGGAATCGATCCCAAGCGTCGATTTACCCTTTCCTCTTTTGGAATGGTTTGAAATCACAAGGAAAAGATGTTTAGCTCGAAGGATGCAAGGTTTTTTTTTTGAATTTCGAATTGGAGTTGGGCCTTGTGAATTCGGATTTTTGATCCTTTTTCCCCATTTCCGAACCCTATTTTCCCGGGGATATATATTTGCTCTTATTCACTATGAGAGAAGAGGATTTTTTGGGGAGTTTCTTGAGCAATAAATTTTTTATACTTAGAGAAAATTCAAATACAATCTTTTAGTTTTAAGTTTAGGAAGGGGTCTCTGTTCGAAGTCAGTTCGAACATTCTACTTCGTGGGTTGAGTTTTCAAATTCTTGAATCCTCCTTTAGAAGAAGTCGTTATCTCCTCTGCCGGTGCTGTCTCTGGTTTGCTGCCCCCGAAAAGGTAAACCTCACTTCGATTTTGACTCGTTTGGTTTAGTATTTGTTTATGTGAGCTGAATGTCTCTATCGCCTCCACTTTTGTTCGTTTTATTGCTTCAGCTCTCTCTAGGTTTACTGTTAATGATCGATAGAAGATTTCGTATTATGAGTTGGTGTCTTAGTTAAGTAGAGCATGAAATGCGTTTTTGCGTGTGATTTGTGCCTAAAGGGCCTTGGTTAATAGTCTGACTTATTTTTGTTTCTCATGTCCAGCAATTTGTTTCCTCTTTGTTATATCATCCTTGTCTAATTGCTACTTGTTTGGTTGTCTGAGTATCAGATGTTGTTGTTAGGTCGGTTCCTATGTCTACTTTTTTCTGCATTTTTGGGTTTATTAGTTAGTAGTTTCGAGAAACTTAGGGAATGTTTTAACTTGTCTCAGTTCATTTCTCATCTTTGGAGCGTCTTTCGAATAGATTAATGGGTTTGTTCTCCGCTATTTATGTTGGTGTGATATGACTTTATTTTATATTTTTTCCTTTAACATCTTGAAGTTTTCGAAAGTGCAGCATGTTACTGCCCAACTTGCTTTGTTTTACTCGTGTTTGTGTCTCCATTTCGCATAGAACTCTAGTCAAAGAAATGCCTAATTTCACTGTTTAAGCGGAAGCTCCTTAGCATGCTTCTTTTGACCTTGTCTTATTTCGATCTTTTGTGAAGTTCGGTATTGGTGTTTGCTCGAATATATAGTCAATCTTGCTTTAACTTAAATTCGTTACCATGATTAGCCGAATGGGTCACTTTTAAATTTACATGCTATAACCTTGTTTTAAAATTTCGGTGCATCAAGCTGTCGGCAGTGACGTGATTAACTGACCCTCGACCTGATTCAATTTTAAATAACTCGCTGTAGTTGAACTAATTGTTCCAACTTTTGATGTGATAAGGCATATGGGTAGACTAAATCATTTTAAAATATATATGTGTATATATTTAAATAACGTGAAAATGGGGCCATTAAAGCACATGGGTAGGCTGAATCATTTCAATATATATATATATATATATATATATATGTATCTGCTTCCTGTTTCTGCTTCGGGACCTGCCAGTGGTTCCCCACAATTATCCAATCCATCATTCTTTATTCTCTTAGGCCTAAGGTGTTAAGTGCTAATTTCCTTTGATGTGCATATTATTTTGTGATTGATAAATCATCGTTAAGCTATGGTGTGAATATATTGAGACTAATTTTATTTCTTTTCGTTGCATGTGAAATTTGCTCGAGTCTTCATGGACTCTACCCTTGCATCTCCTCGTTGGGCAAAATGCCCAATCTTACCTCTTATCGAGTCTATCGGCCCTGAAAATTGACGAACAGGTCTCGAAGTTGAGAGAAGCAATAGATCGGGAATTTGAAAAGATTGTCTTAATTTCAAAACAAATTGTATTTTGTTATTTTGGGCATAAGCCCACTTATTTGTTATACTTGTTAGTTCTTAGGACAGGTGAAAGAATTGGGCCTAAGGCCCAAATATCAGGTGCAAGTGATTCGAATGGGCCTTCCACCCAAAACAAGATTAGGCCCAAGTACTGGCCCAGGCGAACAGTAAACCAGACTTGGGCCCAAATTTCCTTCTTTACTTTATTTTATATCTGTTTATCTGTCGATATTTATTGTTAGTCTTAAGGTTACCACGATTAAATTCCCCAAAAGATAGTCATTCTAAACTAATCTTCTAAAATATTAACTAATTAACTACTCGCTTCCTATAATTTGAAACATAATCTATCAAATGT
>NW_006240353.1:0-130 GCF_000226075.1 Solanum tuberosum
TTTTGGGTTTAGGGTTTACAAAATTTTAGGATGTAGTATTTAGAGCAAACGGTATTGTAGTGGTTTTAAATGTGATTTTAGGGTTTCTTTTAGGGTTTATAGTATTTAATGTTTCTCAGGGTTTTAGGTT
>NW_006240353.1:461-1381 GCF_000226075.1 Solanum tuberosum
AATTTGGAGAAAATGTTTTTGTAGGGATTTTAAATGGTTTTTAGGGTTCATAGGATTTAGGGTTTTTTAAGGTTTAGGGTTTCTTAGGGTTTTAGGTTTCGTATTTAGGGTTTAGGAGTTAGGGTTTTTTTGTGGTCTAGGGTTTTATGTTAAGAGTTTTATGTAAAGGGTTTTATTTTATGGGTTTTATCTTGGTTTTAAGGGTTTAGGGCTTTGGATTTTTTAGGTTTAGGATTCTTAGGGTTTTATAGTTTAGGGTTTCGGGCTTACGTTTTTTGTGTTTTTAGGGTTTAACACATACGATTTAGGGCTTGATAGGGTTTAGAGCTAAGAATTTGTCAAGCTTAAGGGGTTTTTGTGTTTTTTAGGGTTTTAAAGTGTTTAGTGTTTCTTAGGGATTTTTTTGGGTTTAGGGTTTACACTTAGGGTTTTATAGGGGTTTTGGGTTCCTTAGGGGTTTTAAGGGTTAAGTGTTTGTTAGGGTTTTTCAGGGTTTAGGGTTGTGGGCTTAGGGTATGTTGTGTTTTTTCAGATTTAGGGTTTATAGATTTCTATATTTTTACAATTTAGAGATTATGTTTTTGTAGGGGTTTTAAATGGCTTTTAGGGTTTATAGGATTTAAGGTTTCTTAAGGTTTAGGATTTTGGGTTTCTTAGGGTTTTAGGTTTCGTATTTAGGGTTTAGGACTTAGGGTTTTTTTACGGTCTAGGGTTTTATGTTAAGAGTTTTATGTGAAGGGTTTTATGTTATGGGTTTATCTAGGTTTTAAGGGTTTAGGGCTTTGGTTTTATTAGGTTTAGGATTCTTAGGGTTTTATAGTTTAGGGTTTCAGGCTTATGTTTTTTGTGTTTTTAGGGTTTAACACATACGATTTAGGGCTTGATAGGGTTTAGAGCTAAGAGTTTGTCAAGCTTAAGGG
>NW_006240353.1:1470-2917 GCF_000226075.1 Solanum tuberosum
GGGGTTTTATAGGGTTAGTATGATTTAGGGTTTCTTTAGGTTTTGGGTTTTGTGTTTTTTAGGGATTTTAGTTTAGGATTTGGGTTTTGAATTGAGGGTTTAGGGTTTTATAAGTTTAGGGTTAACTGTTTGTTAGGGTTTTTCAGTGTTTAGGGTTATAGGCTTAGGTTATGTTGTGTTTTTTAGATTTAGGGTTTATAGATTTCTATATTTTACAATTTAGAGATTAGGTTTTTGTAGGGGTTTTAAATGGCTTTTAGGGTTTATAAGATTTAAGGTTTCTCATGGTTTAGGAATTAGGGTTTCTTAGGGTTTTAGGTTTCGTATTTAGGGTTTAGGACTTGGGGTTTTTTTATGGTCTAAGGTTTTATGTTCAGAGTTTTACGTGAAGGGTTTTATGTTATGGGTTTTGTCTTGGTTTTTAGGGTTTAGGGCTTTGGATTTTTTAGGTTTGGGATTCTTAGGGTTTTATAGTTAAGGGTTTCGGGCTTACGTTTTTTGTGTTTTTAGGGTTTAACACATACGATTTAGGGCTTGATAGGGTTTAGAGCTAAGAGTTTGTCAAGCTTAAGTGGTTTTGGGTTTTTTAGGGTTTTAAAGTGTTTAGTGTTTCTTATGGATTTTTTTGGGTTTAGTGTTTACACTTAGGGTTTTATAGGGGTTTTGGGTTCCTTAGGGGTTTTAAGGGTTAAGTGTTTGTTAGGGTTTTTCAGGGTTTAGGGTTGTGGGCTTAGGGTATGTTGTGTTTTTTAGATTTAGGGTTTATAGATTTCTATATTTTACAATTTAGAGATTTGGTTTTTGTAGGGGTTTTAAATGGCTTTTAGCGTTTATAGGATTTAAGGTTTCGTAAGGTTTAGGATTTAGGGATTCTTAGGGATTTAGGTTTTGTATTTAGGGTATAGGACTTAAGGTTTTTTTATGGTCTAGGGTTTTATGTTCAGAGTTTTACGTGAATGGTTTTATGTTATAGGTTTTATCTAGGTTTTTATGGTTTAGGGCTTTGGATTTTTTAGGTTTAGGATTCTTAGGGTTTTATAGTTTAGGGTGTCGGGCTTACGTTTTTTTGTGTTTTTAGGGTTTAACACATACGATTTAGGGCTTGATAGCGTTTAGAGATAAGAGTTTGTCAAGCTTAAGGGGTTTTGGGTTTTTAGGGTTTTAAAGTGTTTAGTGTTTCTTAGGGATTTTTTTCGGTTTAAGGTTTACACTTAGGGTTTTTTTTGTTTGTAAATTAGGGGTTTACAGATATTTAGGATTTAAGGTTTTGATCCTAGTCTTTGTAGCTGTTTTAAATGGGTTTTAGGGGTTTTATAGGGTTAGTATGATTTAGGGTTTCTTAACATTTATGGTTTAGTGTTTCTTAGGGGTTTGAGTTTAGGATTTGGGTTTTGGATTTAGGGTTTAGGGGATAGGGTTTTTTTAGGTTTAAGGATTTAGGTTAAGG
>NW_006240353.1:7972-8440 GCF_000226075.1 Solanum tuberosum
TTCTTAGGGTTTTTTAATGTTTAGGGTTTGGGGCTTAGGTTTATTTTTTGTGTGTTTTTTTGGGTTTAGGGTTTACAAAATTTTAGGATGTAGTATTTAGAGCAAATGGTATTGTAGTGGTTTTAAATGTGTTTTAGGGTTTCTTTTAGGGTTTAGGGTTTATAGTATTTAATGTTTCTCAGGGTTTTAGGTTTAGTATTTAGAGTTTTAGGTTAGGGTTTAGGGTTTAGTGTTTCGTGTTGCAATCTTTTTCGGTTATGGTTTTTAGGTTTTTATAGGTTTAGAGTTTTGGGCTTTATTTTTTGTGTTTTAGGGTTGAGCTTTATAGGGCTTTTGGGTTCCTTAGGGGTTTTAAGCGTTAAGTGCTTGTTAGGATTTTTCCGGGTTTAGGGTTATGGGCTTAGGGTATGTTGTGTTTTTAAGATTTAGGGTTTATAGATTTCTAGATTTTACAATTTAGAGATTAGG
>NW_006240354.1:0-8427 GCF_000226075.1 Solanum tuberosum
GTTCCGCACCGAAAAATGATATCAGAGCTATGGATAACGAGAAACCCTAAACCCTAAACCCTTAAATCTTGAAACCCTAAGTTAACTCCTCTTTTTTCTTCTCGAGAGAGAAATATTTGGGGAAGAGCATAGATCAATTTGAGAATTTTAGAAGAATAAATTGAATTGAATGATTTGGCGGTTTTAAATAATTATATATGGCTTTGGGTAGAAGGAAAAATGATATAGTATTGAGTTAAAACAATTATTAAGAAGACCCAAAAGTCCTAGACTAAAAACAGACGAATTGGCATCAAGGAGGCCAAAATGGGTCGTCATACACTACCACGGCCCGTCAAACGGATTGGGAAGAAATTCTGCCTGCCAGTGCTTCACTATTTCTGGCATAACTTTTTACTCCAAGCTTGGAATTAGGCAAACTCGGTGGCGTTGGAAAGAGAACTCAGAGATATTTAATTTCGTTGGTCATGGGCCACCTACTTAATTTTTTGCTAAAAGATATGATTGTTTTAAGTTGACCCTAAACTCTAAGTCTAATTAAACCTCTTGACGGATGACTTCACGGTCCGTGTGGGGCTTCACAGGACGTTGTGATGCCTGTGGACCTTGACCAGTAGCTAGGAGAGAGCACCTACTAACTTGACTTACTTCACAACCACTTGTAGAGTCCGTGATGCTCATTACGGGCTATTTGAGGGTCCGTGAGAGGGGAACATATTTGGGCAAGTTTTGGAACAACTTCACGAGCACCAAAATGGGCCGTGGTCCCCTTCACGACCCGTCTAGGGCACCGTGGACGGTCCCATGGTCCAGTTTTGGGCTTGTGACTTGCCCCCTTGACCCCCTGCTAGCCTTTCCCAAATCTGAAGTGTTACATCACTTCTACTACTAGTTCATAATTCATAATATTTTTTGGATTAAAATACTACTTAAGAATTATAGTACATAATTCCCTCTTAAAAGGTATCACCAGAAACAAGGTCTGGAGAAAAGAATCAGAGAGCACATCTTGCTTTTAGCTCGACCGCATGATTCATATAAATAAGGGTGTATTTGTTTGAATTAATACACTTACGCACACTAATGGTGTTCTCTCAAACCCTTCTAAGATATCTTGACTTTCTGAAGACTTTTTTCTGAGAGGTACTCATCGAAAAAGATATGAGCTTTCCTATTTCAACCACCTTGAGTATGAGGAGTAGTCGAATGGATTCAAGAAATGCATGAGTTTGAACAAGTGGGGCACTCACAACCATAAATAAGCTATTATTGACACGCCTTCATAGACACCTTAGGACACTTGAAATTCGTGGTCTGATACCAAGTTTGTTACACCTTGAGCCTACACTCCAGACACGGTCAACACTCTAGAACCATTGTTGCTCCACAAATGAATCCCTGTCTTGGTTGACTACTAAGTAGAAGACTCACCCAAGTATAAACAAGCATCATAAATGAAGAAAATATTTTAAAAAGTTCACTGAATCTCAAAACTATCTGAAAATACTGAGTATGAATCATAATATTTTAAATAAAATATCTAAAACTGAATATAGAATGACCCTCCAAAAGTATCTATCTATGAAGCCTCTACTGTATAAAAATAGCTGTCAAGGCAAGACCCAAGAAACCTCAAAATGCTACTACTAAAAAATTATAAATCTGGATTCTTCCGAAAGTGAGGAAGTCTCACCAAAGTTGACAAGCATATGATGTGATATCAAGGGAAGTCCTACTGATGATCCTAAGTTACTAAATCTACATTATGAAAAGATGCAGTTTGAATGACATCAATATATTGAACGTACGAGTATGTAATAGGTCTTAATCAAACAAATAACTAAACTTAAAAGACTGAAGGTAATTCAACTGAAGAATAATATAAATTATGATTACATATACTCATATAAATGCTCATAGGTATGAAAATTACTTATCATCTTAAATCATATATGAGGCTCAACTCAAAAAGTCTATACCTTAAAATAACATGTATTTAGGTTGTAATTCGTATCGTACTTGTTTTCATTTTAAAAAGCCATATGGGTTTGAATGACCATAAAAATCATGCTAAATTAGTATCATAAGGTTTTAATACTTAAGTGAAATAATAAAAACATAGCTTATTGAATAAAGATCATAATTTCATATAAGCCCATGCTTTACTTCTAATGATCGTATGAAATTTTTCAGAATCAAAATACTTAAGGCATTATAACAAAAATAATACTCTCATTAAAGTCTTACGTATACCTAGAAGAACAATGTTCTTAGAGAAACTTGAATACAATCTTGGAAGATGAAGTGTTGAGAAGAGTATTGGATTGAATACCTTAAATTAAAATATGTTAAAGAGAATCTTGATCAAGGAGACTTTAGATCTTGGTAAATTGGAGAAATATCTTTCTTGGATTCTTGATCTTTGAAGAAGGAGAATTAGGGATTTTGAGAGTTTTTATACATAAAATGATGATATTAGGTAATTATATGGACTTTGGGAAGTTAATTATGGGTAAAAGGTCAAGAATACCATTCTGGGAAAGTATGAAGATCATAAAAACAAAAATGACCTTTTAATGAATCACGTCGGCAAAATTAGCGATCATTAGGTCCGCTCGTTGAGATATTTAGCGGTTCGCCAAATGGAAGTTTAGATCGCCAAAATAGACACATACTTAAAGTTTTTAGGAAAAGTAGTTGAGATAATTTGGTTATTCGCCAACCTATTGAGTGAGTCTCCAAATGAGCAGGTGTCCTAGGTGAATTTCAAATACCGGACACATTTCAGTAAAATAGCCTTAACTTTTTACGTTGAACTTGAAATAAGCAAAACATAGTTGCATTGGGAAAAATCCTCACAGATCTTGAATTTTATAGGTCATAATCCACCTAACTCTTTATATGTTGAGAGATATGATTGTTTGAATTTTACCTTTATATGAACTCATGCGAGAACTTAGCGAATAGGAATGCTTTGAACTTGGCTTGGTATTTCAGCTCCCTTATGACCCTAGATAACTTTCAGTACCCTTGGTAAGTTTCCTTAATACACCTTAACAAGTATGGCATCACATTGTTCAAGCTCATATACTTACTTCGAATGATTTATATTTTAAGAGTAGACGTACGAGGTGTTACAAAATGATTTGGGTCTTAGCTTAGAGATTTTCGGGGTGTTTCAACAACTTAGTTCCTTATAGACTTATATAGCAGATTGGGGTATGATAGTTAGGAGACTACTTAGCTCAGCTTGCTCTTTTGTATTTTTTTTGTCATCTAGATATACCTGGTGTGTACACAGGTTAATATGGGTGTACTGGTGATTTAGCAGCTACTTGTGGAATATGAGTAGGAGTTGGTCCCTAAAGAGTCTAAGGTGGTCTTGTGCCTTTCCTTTAACCGGAGTGATGATGAAAAATGGATATTAGAGTCATTGGATTATGTTTTCAATTGTTAGAGCATGTTTACCTTATTATTGCTCCTTTTTTAGGCTCCCGGTGCATCTCTTTTAGCCGGGTTCAGTCCGCGCTTGTATCATCCCTTTGGTAAGTTTAAGTCTTGACTGTGTGATTATGTTTTTGCTGATCCAATTCAACTAATGACAAAGAGGTCCTATATTATATTTCCCTTTGACCCGATTCATGTTCTTAGTTGGTGAGTCTATTGTAAAAACCTTTTATCCTATTAGAGTTTTGACGAAGAGGTCCTATCTTATATTTCCCTTTGACCCGATTCATGTTCTAAATGGGAGATTTGATTTTGATGTACCTATGATGCCTAGTAGGTATATATTGTTTGGAGTACTTATACTACACTCTGCATCTATTTTGTGATGAAAGTGTGAGCACCAGTTACCAATACGATATCGAGATTACAGTTGCCAGATTAGAAGGCAAGGGTAGGCACATGATGTTCTAGAATTTACTTGTATCCATTTGTATCTTGTTGGCTAGTCTTCCGATTTTTGGACAAGTCTTTTTATTTTGGGTCCTTTTTTGGGATTTCTTCTCTTTTTGTTTAACATTTCTGTACTTGTGACTTCTAGGTTTTGGGAGGGATTCTCTTATTGTATATATATTTTGGCTTGCTTCTGCTTTATCTTCGGTTTCTATATTTAATTTTTTTTCTTTCGCTTTGGTTCTATCCTTCTACTTATTACTTGTCGTTCTAGGTTACAGGTTACTTACCTACTGGTGGGTTATAATAGGTGCCATTATAATTTGAAAAATCGAGTCATGATAAAACATTTCTTTAAAAGATTAAAATTTATCTTCTTATGTTTTCTATTATGTTTACACATATTATTTTGATTAGTTTTCCTTTTTACAATTATGGAATATTGATTAAACTCAAAACTAGTTTAGGATCATGAGTGACCCCAAGCTAACCCTGTACTGGCATATCATAAGCATACTTAAAGATTTATTGAAATGAAAAATACTGTGCGGAAGCTAAAAATCATAATTAAACTGAAATGATGGGGAATACCCAATACTATTTGAATAAATATGCTATGAGTTAAATAACAACTGAAAGATCAAACTCCAAGCAAAAACTGAATCTAACTATATCTGAAATAAGCCTCTAACTGACTAGAGATGCTGGGACATGCCCTAACTTAACTGTAGCAAAATTGTAAATAAAAAGACTGAAAATGAAAGAAAACATGTCTATCGTCCTCGAAGAATGAGGTGTCACTCCATGAAGCTACCCCAGAGTGTAAACACGGGACTTAGGATCACGAGTGACCCCAAGATAACCCTGCTGGCATATTATAAGAATACTAAGGTAATTGAAATAAGATAATTCTTTGCGGAAGCTTAAAACATATCATAAAATGAAATGATGGGAATACCTATACTAAGTTTGAATATATAAAACTGAGTTTAATGACAACTGAAATATCAAACTCAAACTAAAACTTATTCTAGTACTATGTCTGAATAAAACCCTCTAAAAGACTAGAGATGCTGAGAGATGTCCCCAGCTAACTCTAGAAAACCGGAAACTAATGGACTGAAAATAGAAAGATAACATGTCACTCATCCACGAAGTGCTGAACTGGAGATCAGGAACCGATCTATGCGTGATCTGAGTGCTGAGGACCTGAACCTACATCACGAAAAGATGTAGCGCAGAATATGCGTCAGTACTTGTAAGGTATTGAGCATGCATGATAGGATAAAGCTGAATAATATAAACATAACTGAACAAAGCAAGAAGAGAAATGATATAATCTGAATATGATGGAAATACTAAAATATACTAAATACTGAGCTAAATGAATGTAATGACCAAGTATAAACATCCTAAGACTGAGTACTGAACTATAACTGATAACTTGGCCAATACACTAAAATTTGACTGTGGGAGCTACTATTAACCAACATAACACCATGAGAGCTATCCGTGGAGTCCGATGTATCACCCCATCGAGAGGACCTAATATACCTTGCCAAGGGTATAAAGGCATGACTAATGTGATCACTAAAATTAATGCCCACAGAGGGGACTTATCCTATGGGGGCACGT
Source organism: Solanum tuberosum (assembly GCF_000226075.1). Lineage (NCBI taxonomy): Eukaryota > Viridiplantae > Streptophyta > Magnoliopsida > Solanales > Solanaceae > Solanum > Solanum tuberosum. Next base: position 5,533 of record NW_006240354.1, read on the forward strand.
TTTTCTGGGACTATGAGGGTGACTGACCCTTAGTCCACTCGATATTATGCCTACTCCCAACTGATTAAGTAAATAACACATTATGAGTGAATTTTTGTAATACTGAATAGCTTAAGATACTGACATGCTAATTGAAAATGCAACATCAATATACTGATAATGAAACATTCTTAACTGAGGCATGTATATCTGAAATAACTGACCTAGCAATTGTAATTCATGAACTAAACGAATCTGCACACCTAGGTTTCTGAGTTTCACGCAAGAACTAAGCAACAATTCTACGAAAACATGATAATCTGATTTGGATTAGTCTAACAACTAAATCACAACATAAATCTGAAATTCTAGAAACCCTAGGTCTAAGTATGATGTAAAGAATAAAAAATCTGACTGAATTCTAGGGACCTAATGGGTGAAAGGAACCCACTAGTGAAATCCCATAGACCTGGTGACGAATTCAAGGAGAAATCTTTCGATTTCAGGGTTGGAACTGAAGGAAACCTTGCTGCGTTCTTAGAGACGGCTTGGTCGACTCTTTCTCTTTCTTTTTGTTTAACTTGATGATTTTTTGGAGAATGAGTTGACTATGGTAAGTTCTAATTAATTTACAAGGCTAAAACTGAATAACACGATGTAGTTTAGGGGTCCAATGCCTAGCGAAAAGACCAAACGATCCCTAACTTAAAAGCTGTCGGGACCAACCGACAGACTGAACGACGGACCGTCGATGGACCTACGATCCATCCTGTGAACCGTCGACTGGTCTTCAGAGAAGGGATTCTAGGGTCTCGATCTACGGACCAGGACCACAGCCCGTGGTCAGACCTATGGTCCGTGGGTCCATTTGTGGATCGACTCTTAGACAATTTTCTGCACTTTTTTTTCTGGGAAGGGCTGCAGGTGGCTATCCACAGACCCCACCTACGGTTCGTGGGTCACCCTACGGTCCATGGGTGGTGGCCGTCGTTCGTACCTGCAACTTCTGAAATCTTAGTCTGTCTAGGATACGGGGGGTTACATTATATCCCCCGTGGGAACATTCGTCCTCGAATGAGGACTAAACTAGTTGAAGATGGAGGGAAAGAGCTGCACACCCTACCACTAAATACCGGAAACTAAAATTTGACTGAACCAAGTTCCAAGGACATGCAAATACGCTGAAAATGCAAGTATGACTGAAGGAAAATGATACTAAGACTGAATCTACGCATGAATGACTGAAAAACTGGAGAGGAACTATTACCTCAAGATGGAATGGGATCGGAAGGAAAAAGATGAGGATACTTTGCCTTCATGGCTTGCTATGCTTCCCAAGTAGCTCCCTCTACGAACTGACTCCTCCACAAAACCTTATCTGAAGCGACTTTTTTGTTTCTCAACCTTTGAACCTAAAAATTAAGAATCTCAACTGGCACATCCTCATAAGTGAGACTATCCTTCACTGCCACACTTTCCAATGGTACTATAGATGCTGGATCACCCACACACTTCTTCAACAACGAAATGTAAAAATCCAGATGCACTGCTGCTAGTTCTGCTAGCAACTCTAACTCATAAGCCACTTTACCAACTTTTTTCATTATCCTGTAACGGCCTACATATCTAGGACTAAGCTTCCATTTCTTGCCAAATCTCATAACCCTTCATAGGTGACTTATGGGAAACCATCATCAATTGGAACTCCAAGTCCCTTCTCCTTACATTTGCATAGGACTTCTGGTGACTCTGGGCTGTCTTAAATCTATCTCTAATGAGATGAACTTTTTCCATAGCATCATGAACCGAATCTGGACCTATCAAGGCTACTTCACCTACTTCAAACCAACCAATTGGAGATCTATATCTACGCCTATATAATGCCTCAGAAGAGGCCATCTGAATGTTGGAATGGTAGCTATTATTGTAGGCAAACTCTATAAAAGGAAGGTGATCATACCAAATACCCTTGAAGTCGATCATGCAAGCTCTTAACATGTCCCCTAAGGTCTGAATGGTACGCTCTGCCTAACCATCCATCTGTGGATGAAATGTTGTACTGAGATTAACTTGAGTACCAAGACCTTTCTTAAATAACTTATAGAAATGAGAGGTAAACTGAGGACCTCTATCTGAGATGATAGACAAAGGAACCTCATGAAGCCTGGCTATCATATTAATTTAAAGCTTGTCATAGTCCTTTGCCGAATTTGTCGTCTTAACAACCAAAAAGTGTGTAGACTTAGCAACTCTATCAACTATTACCCAAATGGAATCATGTTGTCTGCGAGTACGAGGTAAACCTGTGATAAAATCCATGTTGATCACTTCCCACTTCCAAGTAGAAATGCCAATCTCTAGTAATACCTCCTAGTTTCTAATGTTCTACCTTGACTTGCTGGGAATTGGGGAACTTAGCCACAAAATCTGCTATATCTCTTTTCATACCATTCCACCAATAGACTTCCCGCAGATCGCGGTAAACTTCCCGTAGATCATGGTAAATCTTAGTGGCACCTGGATGAATAGAATACCTGGAGTTATTGGCTTCTGTATGAATCTGTTATCTCAATTCACTCAACTTAGCAACACATAAACGACCCTGATAGCGAAGCATACTATCTCCCCCTTAGGAGAAAACCTCAACTTTCTGTTGATGAATTGCACCCTTCAGTTGAAGCAATATAAGATCACTTTCTTGCTTTTCCTTAACCTCCACTACCAATGAAGATTTTGAACCATTTTGAACTGTTAAACCACAATCTGATATGCTCATAAGTAGAACTCCCAAGCGAGCAAGCCTGTGAACATCTTTTGCTAGTTCTTTAGTTTTTTCCTCAACATGCGCTACACTACCCATAAATAGCCTACTAAGAGAACCAACCACTACATTGGCCTTACCAGGATGGTAAAACA
>NW_006240355.1:0-2291 GCF_000226075.1 Solanum tuberosum
ATTGAAAATACATCTACAGATTAGATGTCAAATATAATGAAAGGTAGAATTTACATGGTTGCTGCTAAATTTCTGTGTTATACTTCTGCATAAAAATGATCAAAAGATCAAGGCGGAGGGCAAATTTGGAAACTTAGCAAATTACATTTGGTACCTTGGTTTTAATTTTTCAGAGTAGAGATGGTGAAATTAGTCCATGAAATCATAACCTGCGCAAGTTTGGGCTGATTATTGACTCGCCCATTTATTAGCTCAGCTCAAGTAACTTTTGGGCGGGTTGTTTATCAACTCAACCCATTTTGACCCGCCCAAATTCAGCACTTGTCATCTCTAAATAGAAGCATGTGCACAGCGTGTGTAAAGATGCCTATATTCTATTGGGGCTAGCTATGCAAGAGTAATCTTATTTCTTATATTAGTATGTAGTTTGTAAGTAAAAATATGGATCCTTCCTCCCTTCTAATTCCTCCTTCAGTATCTTGTCTTGATAATATTTATGAACCTACACTTTATTTTATGAAGGAAAGTATGATCTTGGTTATGATTCTCCTAGTTCGAAATGTTCAAACACATTTTTACGAAAGGAATTCAAATGTACTTGCATTATTCTGAAGTCGAACTCCTCACCGCTGTTACTAAGGTACTTGTGGGATGTTATGATACGAAACATATAAGCTTATAGAGTTATTTATCTTTTTGTACTCACAAAACTTGTAACATTTTCCAAGTGAAATGCTACGACTTGTTGATGTTCTCCAAAGAGTATAGACTTTCACTGCTCAATGATTTGCAGAATACATAATACGTCCCTGAGATAGTTGGACAATGACCAAACTTAATCCTAAACAAATGAAAGAGTGGTCAGATTCCAAGCAAACAAGTAATAACCAATCTAGGCAATCTTTTCTTTTCATAAGAACTGAATAACATGATCCATGGTTACGTGATTCTACATATAAGGGATATCTTGTTCTTGCCAACCAAGAACCACAATAGTCTGTAAAGACAAATACTCATTGCATCAAGAAAACTTGAATTATATGACATCCTCTCAACTCAACTTTTACTCTCCTTGCATCAGGAAAAAAAAGACAATTCATAAACTCAAAGCAAATCAAACCATATAAAGGAAGTCATGACAAGGTAAAAAAAATAAAAAAATCCTGAGGTGGATTATTGTGCACCAAAATTACAAGTTCTCAAACTTCCATCACTCAGCAGAGGATAGAAACTGAAAGGTCAGACAGGCAGCTACCTTCTCTATCTAACTATATCGGAAAAGGGAAACTCAATTCGATTTGCAAATGGATTGTACTCTTCAATGGGTTCTTTCTTATTGCAGCCACTTTCATCCGCAATGTGATTGGTTGTCAAATTTGAAGATAAGTTCCTCACCATCCCTTCTTTTAAAGAAAAAGGATCGGGTGTGAAAGAGAAAAGAGAGAAGCCTGAATTTCTAGACTCCTCAGTTTCACCGGATCCAGCAGTCATTGATTTCTCCATTGTGTGCTGTCCTACTGGAGCCATCCTTTGCACATTAGCTTCCTGATGGGGATCTTTTAACCTACCAACTGTTGAAACCCTGGCATTTTCCTTGATGCATCTGTCACTGGTTGGAGCAACTGACTGAAAAACAGGCAAGTGACCATGGTTAATGGGTGGAGGGATCAGATGCTGCAGGGCACCATGCTGCATGAAATGGGCATTCGCATTTAAACCATATGAAAATGGAGTAGCAAATACATAATGGTTTGGATGAGGAAATGGCATGAACCCATTTACAGGAGCAGTCGCCCAAGAAGGTGACCCTGAAGTTTTATCAAGTCTGGTTGTTGACTGACAGTTACCATGACGACATCTTTGAAGAACCCTTGTTGTTTCACCTTTTGTCTGATTTTCTCAGCGAGTGTTGTTTTACCAACACCACCCAGACCACATATCCCAATCATAGTGAACCTGTCATCTCTCATAGCTGCGATGATCTCTTCCTCTTTCAATTTTCTGGAGGCCAACTCCTCACTATTGTCACTACATATTGCCTCACTTTGAACTGGACGATCGCCTTCAGTTTGAAGTTTAGTCAACTCCAGTGTAATTTTCTTAGCTCTCCTGCTGAGGGAGTAACGTGACTTCAGGTTTGGACACCAACCATAAAAGCAACCTCTGCTGTACATCCCATTACACCTTCCACTTGTGCAATAGTGTTATCAACACTAGTTAACCAAACCTCGCCATTGAGTGAAATGAGTTGCAAGTTTGCCCGGGCAATTTCCTCTTTTTGCTGCACCTCA
>NW_006240355.1:6609-8426 GCF_000226075.1 Solanum tuberosum
TGTCTTGTACGGCCTGAGATTAAGAACAATAAGAGGGTCAATTGACCCTAGAATCCATGTCATCACCCGAGCATCTTTAATCTTCCATTCACCTAGCTTTATTGCATCAGTAGGAGCAAGATCGCTTCCATCTATATGGCCCCATAGTTCTTTGCCGGTGACAAACACTGAAATTGAAACTCCCAAGAAGAATAAATTTTTTTCCAGTGAAACGAACACTGAAGGATTCAAAAGTGAATGTGAATTCATGCTTTTGAATAGCTATAAAACTACAAAAGACTCAAGAAAAGCAAACTAGAATGACCAAGAACAAAATTCCCAGGAGGTAGCCAAAAACCAAGATTTTCAAAAAAAAATTAAAAGGAACCACAGATGACTCTATAGAAACAAGACAGACCAAGAAGAAAGACTCTAATACCATGTCAATTTTCTAGCTGAATGCCTCTCAAAGTGAGAGAGTCTTTCCATTATATAGAGAAATAAGATTACACATCCCTAAAGATCCGCCATTCTTATCCCTAAAGATCAACTATTCTATCTATACAAATACTGCCATTGAATCTCTCTAAATCTGCCTTGCTATCCCTCCAAATCAGCTATTCTATCACAATATTTATTCATATGATTCTACAACAAATGTATATGATCATGCTAATTTATATCACTATATAATTACATTAATATATACAATCATTTAGTTATCTATCATGCTAACAATTATATCCATCCAAAAGTAGATCATATTCATCATTCGCCGATAAAGGGCTGGATAAATTAACTTCCCCAGCTTCACTTAACGAGTCTGTATAGCCCATCAGATTAGATTCCTCATCAACGTTAGGTGATAATTCCTCCTTTGAAACATCATTGGGGGTAAAATTACTTTGGTTTGAGTCGCAACTTTTCTTCTCTCTATCCTTTTCTTTTTCTCTTAATCTCTCCTTCCTCCGCAGTTTCTTTTCCTTTTCTTTTATCCTCCTCCTCTCCTTGAGTTCTTCCTTCTCTTCTTCCTCGAGAAGTTTCATCTGCACAGATTATCAAAGATTTAGAATATGCCTCTGAAAATTGGAAATGGCATAATAATCTCACAAGTAGAACTTCCTACACCAGAATTATAACTACTAATACCTGCTTTTCTAAAGTAACAATCTCCTTGCAGGCAACATGAATGCGCTCCTCCAGCAACTTCAATGCAAGACATACAATTATGCTATGTGCATTTTGCCGTGCAGTTCCTTCTCTAAAAGCTTTTTCAACCTGCAAATAACTTCAGTGTCAAAACACTTCCAAGCACTACAATGACCAAAAGATGAAATTCAATTATCTAAGAAAGTCTTGGTCCAAGAAACGGAGACCTCAACTTTTCAAGGCAGATTCATGTAATTGTAGAGTATATCAGAGCAAATCCCCATCACAGAAAGAATGAAGAACCAGACTTGCAACGACTAAGCATAGGACATTAAAAAGATAAAGCTACTACGTTACATTGTTTTAGGTTTCCCAACTTTTAGAAATACCACGGAAAAACAAAGATTGTCAGGAAGGAAGTAGCTAGAAATACTACTTACAGAGTCATGTAGGTATATGATTAAAGTTATTTCTGTTACTTAACTAGGCAGCATACAGGCAAAAAAGATTGTCAGGAAGCAAGTAGCTAGAATTCCAAGCAAAGCAGACTATAAACCTCTCTATTGCTTAAGAGGCATTTAACAAAGCAAATCAGTATTTTATTAATAATTATAACCAAGTAAATAAACTGAAGAGTAAAAAGGATCAAAGTAGAGCCGCTCTAAGAGCAGCTTGACAGTTGACTAAGG
>NW_006240356.1:0-1313 GCF_000226075.1 Solanum tuberosum
TCATGTTGATATGCATCTAGTATGAGTTGCCTATGTGCTTCATGAGTTGAAATGTTGAGCATGTTGATGTTTGCGTTATCAAGACACAACTTCCGATGCAAGTATCTACGATCGTACAATAGTTTAGTAACCCAACCAAGGGTTGGGATCTTTCCCAAGAGAGTGGTTTTGAGAATTAATAGAAAAATAAAACGTACTTCTAACTAGTCATAGCTAAAGACATTAATGATTAAAAACATTGTAAATTAAAAGGAGGACACAAGAGTGTCAATTAAAAATAGGGGGGAGGGGTTGTCACAAGTAAGATAAAAACAACAAATAAACAAGGGTTTCTAAGTAATGAGAAGAGATCCTTGGGATATAATGGGAATACGGGTTAAGCTAGATTATTGGGACATGCTTTCGATAGAAGATTCGTAGAGTAATTATGACTAGGATAGACTTTAAGGGGGATAATCTCTCTCGAGAAACTTATCCCGTTTCGAATGAGTCCCTCTCGGACACCCACTTGCCGCATCAAGAAAAGCTTACACCTTAACCCACTCACTCTCTCGAGCTGAGTGTGTGGACATGGGACTAGGGTTCACTCTCTCGAGATGAACCACTCACACTGGCTATCAATCTAATGGTCTTAGTTTTACGACTTCTCTCTCGAGCAAGCCGAGAAAACACAAATAAACTTGTATTTGCAACTACAAATTCATTAAATTAACCCACAACCACTAAACAAAATCACAATTAAACTACGATTAAACTATCAGCAAGCAAGACCCAACAATTATCTTAACCCATATTCGCTAAATCACACCCCAAGAATTGGGGTTTTTAGCCACATATCAAGAGATAGGAATTTATACCTAAATGAGCTTGAATTCAAATGGGTATGAAGATTTAAGTCTTGTTGCAGGCCAAGAATGAAGAATCCAAAAGACCCAAGTCCAAATCCTTGGAGATGAAACCCTGTTTTTCTTCAAGTCTTCAAAACCCTCTCAAACCCAGAAGCAAAAATATCAAAAAGTACTATTCTATATGAAAATTATAAATAATTGTTCGACACCTAAAATTACAACTCTAACTAGTATTTATCGTTTTCACAGATTTGTGTTGTAGCGGATCATTCAGCGTCATTAGTCGGAATCGCCGATCAACTCGGTGATTGGCCCTTTTGGTGTAGTTCACCATTGTCTCGCACAAGCCTTCAGCATCGTCGTGCTCTGGGTCATTGGGTGACATGGTACTGCTTCACAGAACTTCTCAGCGAAGCGCCGACTGCTCCGTATCTCCACCGACTTGATCCTTTCCTTCAGGGATCA
>NW_006240356.1:7144-7327 GCF_000226075.1 Solanum tuberosum
AACTCTAACTAGTATTTATAGTTTTCACAGTTTTGTGCTGCAGCGGATCATTCAGCGTCATTAGTCGGAATCGCCGATCAACTCGGTGATTGGCCCTTTGGTGTAGTTCACCATTGTCTCGCACAAGCCTTCAGCATCGTCGTGCTCTGGGTCATTGGGTGACATGGTACTGCTTCACAGAAC
>NW_006240356.1:7586-8413 GCF_000226075.1 Solanum tuberosum
TCAATTTACTTATGCAAGGATCAATTGTGTACTCAAAGATTCAAGTTGTGACACACCATTACCAAAGATTCTCAAGCTCGCAATACCTGCTTCAAATTCAAGTTCAAGCTCAACAAAAGCCTTCGAATACCCTCACACAAATGATGATTCCATTTTCACACGTAAAGGTATAATCAATTTAAAGTTCAGGAATCAGATACGACGTTCACACTCACAAAGATGAAAACAATGCATGCTTTCACCCATAGGTTTGCTCGTATTTTCCAATCAACATTTGTTTCGACTTTCTTAAGATCACAAAGGTCTTAAAAAGGCTTGTAACGGGGCTGATTGTAAAGGTATGGTCATTTAGGCTTATTGACTTTTACCCTCATGAAATGTGGTTCTCTCAACATTTCCTTTCTTTTTCCTTCATCATTTTCATTAGTGCATCATAGGTCATCCTATTATTCGCTTCTCATGGATTGTTCGGAACCCTATTTTTTTGGTACTTTATTCCAAAACTTTCTCCTTTTTTTTTTCTTTCTTCTCTTTTCTTCTCTTTTTCTCTTTCTCTTTCTCTTTTTTTTTTTATATGGAAGGGTTCCATTTTTTCTCAACACCATGGTTTAAATGAGACTTTCCTTGCATTTCTTGACCTTCTCCTTTTGTTTTTCACCACACCCACAACTTAGGGCCTAAGTTGGCTATTCAATTAACCACAATTCAAGAGGATTATAGATAATGGATTAAGAAAGGTCTAGTTTTCATCAGGTTTCTTCGAAAGAAAGGTAAGGCTCAAAGGGTGTTCAAGAGAGAATCACACGCTCACAAGGTAGGTCACAAAA
>NW_006240357.1:0-4260 GCF_000226075.1 Solanum tuberosum
ATTAATTGGTGTCGTTAAATAATATTTAACGACCGGAACCTTTAACGACGGAGCTTTTAACGACCGGTGACAACCAATTTTTGACCGGTCGTTATAGACCTTTAACGATCGGATTTGGACTTATAGCGACGGTATTTCCTTTCGCTAAAGGTCATTTTTCTTGTAGTGTGAAGGGTTGTGACTATGCTGAAGGGTTGTGACCTTTATGAAAGGTTGTGTCCTTTCTAAAGGGTTGTGACCGTTTGGAAGGTTGTGCCTTTTTCAAAGTGTTGTGACCTTTATGAAAAGTTGTCTTCTTTCTAAAAGGTTGTCTTCTTTCCAGAGGGTTGTGACCTTTACCCTTTGTTGGCTATAAATAGAGAGGCTTTCTCTCATTTTCCTGGATCGGATTCTTCCCTTCTTTTGCATACATTTCTTACAAAACAAAATCGATCGATTGATCTTGTATATGTGTGTGATTTGTTGCTGTCATTTTGAGTTCGTTGAAATTATCGAAGTTTGAGGTACCGTTACTTCTTTAATGGTTAATCCATTTAATCTTGGGAGGAATTAATTTGCAACCTCGGGTACTTGAGGGGATTAAATTTCTTAAGGACACAGTGGGTTCTGTGGACTTGGATAGTTCTTTGTGTTTTTCTTTTCATCTTTTATTATTTCTGGTTTGCTAATTTGAATACAGGAGATAACAAGCTTAAGAAATTTAATGTTGGTATTTTCTGTGGGTAAGGAAATTACTTCTATTTTTTGTGTTCTTTTTATTGGGGAAAGAAAAAGAAGAAAAAGAGAGTTATTTTATCATATGATAAAAGAGATTTGGGATGAATTAGTACTACTTTAATATGTTCGAGTATATCTTTTGTAGTAAGTTTTCTTTGGATTGGCAAGATTATTTTTATTTTCTTCCCAAGTGTATTGAAGCATTGCACCCGTTCAATCTATTTTCAATAAGAAAAGTTATTTTGTGCATAAAGGTTAAGATATGCACTTTAATTTATTTATTTTATTCTTGGTTTTATATAACTATGAGAAGAAGTAAATGAACAGATGTTGTCTCCTAACAATATTTGAACATGAGTTTAGTTTCTTGTTGAAATTCAATGTCTTTTGAGGAAAATTGGAATATGACGGAAATTGGGAAAGAAGGAAAAAATTAGCAAGAAAAGTGGCTTGCATGGAATCATTGTTGACAAATAGAATATGATTCAATGGGGGTAAATCAGGTTTTATCTTTATTTCCCTTGATTTTTTTTCTATCCTTTATAAGTTATGAGATTTATTTCATAAATTTTAGGATAGATGGTCATTATATGATGATCTCAGAATATATATTTATTACTATTAATATGTATTCTGTTTAGAGGAGGAAAAAAACTTTTTGTAGTTTTCTACTCCATGTGAAATTTGATTGTGTCTGACTTTTGGAGACTAAAATCCTCTGATTTTTTACTTCATTGATTTGAAGAATATAAGAACTTCACAAACAAATCAGTTTGTGCATTGGTTTGAAGAATATAGAAACTTCACCAATTTGTTAAATATTATGTTTGAATGAATATTCTGACTTGAAGAGTACATAATCTTCGTCAGGAATATTAAGGCTAAATGATTTGAAAAAGATAAAATCTTCATCGTTAGCTAGAAACAGTGTTGTATTTGAGGTTTCTGGAGATTAAAACCTTTTTGCTTTACTACTTTGTCTGAATGTGAAACTAATTCGAAGAATATAAAAACTTCATCAGAATTCAAGGTTCATTTGGTTAACGATTAGAAGAATATAAAAATTTCCTCGTTAAACTAGAAACAAGTTGTATAAAGATTGAATCTTTATTGTTAGTGTTCTAAATACTAAATGGTCTGTCTGAAAGGGGGGAAAAACACTAGTGACATAAAATTAGTTATTTTTGTGCCTACAATGGGTGTTTATATGGATTGAATCTCCAAAAGAAGGCTCCGTGTTGCCAATGTGTAAGCATGGAAACAAATATGTGGAAAATAATTTCAAATACTTGAAAAATATTTTTGAGAACATATTTAAAATGTGGAGGGTTCTTCACTTGTGATAAAGACAAAATTAGACTTACTATCTAATTTAAATTAAAAAGGACAAGATATGAAATTTAATGACAATCTTTTATTTATGTTAGACCCACAAAATTCTTGGAGTATATTTGATATTGTGGTCGTTGAGTCTCTCTTTACTAGTATATGATATGACTAGTATGAAACCACAAAATTATATACTCATTGAAAAGAATTGTATTCTTTGATGAAAAAGTTTCACTTTAAATATTGTGATTTTTCATGAAAAGATATGTCTATTAAAATTTAAAAAAATTGTATAGACATGAACATTGGTGAAAAATGATCTGTTATGTTTGATTTGTAAAACAAACATTTAGGTCATATTGCGCTTATTGAACCGATGAGACTATAGTCATGGGTAATTTTATAACAAATTGAATGTTATGGAAAGGTCCTTCTGAAAAGGACATATGGCAAGGTGTTGACTCTAAAACAATGTCTGTATTTGAGAAAGTTATAAAAAGTAAAGAACAAAATATTTGTGGGAAAAGGTTACCTCACAGAAGGTCTTTTCAAACTTAGTATTTTTGTTTGTTCTTACTTGCTTGAATCAAATTGTTTGTGACATAAAGGCTTGGGACATGTCAATTACAAAACCTTGCAACAACTGATCAACTTAGAAGTTTTGCCTATCTTCTAGTGCAATAAATTAAAATGTCAAGTATGTGTTGTTGAAAGGAATTTTAATACCTTAGAATTGATTTACACTGACATTTGTGATATGAAGTCAACACTATCTCGTGGTGGGAAAAAGTGTTTTATAAATTTTATTGACAATTGCACTAGATATTGTTATGTTTATTTGCTGAATGGTAAGGATGAAACAATAGAAACATATAGGTAATATAAAACTGAAGTTGAAAATCAGTTGGATAAAAAATTGTCATGATTAGAAGTGGTAGATCTGGAGAATATGAATCTTCTTTTGTAGAAATATATTTGGAAAATTGGAATCATCCATCTAATTACTGCACATTCTCACCTCAATCTAATGAAATTGTTGATAGGAAAAAATCGAACTTTGAAAGAAATGTTGAATGTCCTATTTATAAGTACAGATTTACCACAAAATTTGTTAGTGAAGGGAGTAACAAATTTTAAAAAAAAACTTTTGTTTGTTAAGAAAGGGAGCAACAAAAAGTTGTGTTTGTTCAAGCTTTGTTGTATCCTGATAGAGAATTGTTTATCCTCCCTTAAAGTATATACAAGCAATAACTCTTGAAATATAGTGATCTAACAATTTTCAATACAATTTATTCCATATGAGAAATGGAAATGAGGGAACTATTTCCAAAAGGGTCAAAATAGGACCTAAGACTGTGGAATATATGTTCATTGGATATGCTACAACTAGTAACGCATATCAACTTATGGTTCATAAGTCCGAACTATCGGATAGTCAAGTGAAGGGTCTAAACGACATTGGAAAGAATCAAAGGAGAATGTACTCAATAAAGAGATTCAGAGGCATAGTAAATGTCAATGGACAAATTACTTCCTACGAGTTTGATTTTGTAACATTTCTTCTTGAAAATGAGTCTCATATATTCTAAAAGTTATGTCCTTTGTGGACTCTGTTGACACCCAATTTTGGCTCTCCACATTTAACTATAGTAATTATAATAATAATAATAATAAAAATATATATATATATATGTTATGAAAATTTTTTAGGAATACAAAAAGATTTTTTTAATTAATTATTTATTTGACTTGATAATGTTATTTCTTAAATGTTATTTCTTAAAAAATTAAATATATTATATTACTACTTACTTTCTCTTTTTTTAAAAAAAATAAATGTTATCCTCCTTAAGAATTGAATCTTTTGGGTTCAAATATAATTCCTTTTGTCGCAATAAATATTTTTCGTACATTTATTAAAATTAGAAAGCTTAGTCAATTGATGATTTGCTAATTTATATTAATTTAATTTTAAGAATGACTAATTTTATCAAATAAGCTAATCTTGCAAAATAATTATCACTTATGACTATTTAATAAACAAAGTAGTTATAATTTAAATGAATTCAATTTGAGCAAATTTGGCAATCCAAGTCTTATTAAATCGGCCAATCCGTGTATGCCACGTAGGCGAGCACATGGATTGTGCTTCTTTAGATTCGATCTCAGCCTTACAATCTAATCTAACGGCCTTAATTAATTAATCCTTTATTA
>NW_006240357.1:6842-8366 GCF_000226075.1 Solanum tuberosum
TATGAATATTTATCCCCTATAATGATGAATTGAATATTTACTTAAAGCTTTCATATGTCTCTCAATTTACTTGCTGTTAAGAATTCTAAAAATACCAAGTTCAATTTTTTTAGAAAACAGAATTGTTTACCCAGAATAATGTAAAGCCCTTTTATTTTGTGTATGTACTTTAGATTCTTATGCATATAACATCACTACTACATAGTACATACCGAAACAATCTACAGTATCCTCTCTTGTTCCTTAGAATAATAATACTCATTTTTTATTTAACTCATCTAGAATTAAGACACTAATCTTTTATCTCTTTATTTTTCTTATGTTTCATGTACAACCGGAGAGCTGGAGTTTCTACTTTGGAACTCGTTATTGGCCTAAGATATTAGGCCAACAGCAAATTAAGATTATCGCAACGCTTGGAGCCTCACAAATTAGGATTCCAATATTTCTTAGTCTTCCTCTTTTCGAGTCTTAATTATATTATTTTGATATGTTGACTAACCTTTACTTATGCCTACATAACTCTTAAGTTTTCGATACATTGCTTGTGTTTTTTAGTTGAAGATTATTTATGTGAGCTAATATTATTTGTTTGTGAATTTTGTGGAAATACTTTTAGAATAAATGATACAAAAATATTATTTTTAAAAAATGGGTTAGCATTTTTACCTATAACATTTTTTTCAGCCTTTTCAAGCTGAGAAAAAAGGAACTTATGGTTTACGAGTTTTCCAAAGGATTTTTCAAAAGAAGCTAAAATAATATTCATTTAGGTTTAATTCATCGCTTAGGATCTCCAAATAAAATTTGAATCTAGATTAAAGGCTAGAATAATTACCTTTAGAGATTACTTAAGGTTAAGGTATTTAAATTTAGACATACATATTTTAAAAAAACAAGTAGGGAAGTAGGCCCTTGTATTTTATTAGCAAAAAAAATTAAAAAATGTAAATTGTAGAATAAGTCTCAATAGTTAGGTCTATTTTTATATTCTTTACATCACCCCTTATAAAATGTATTCACTAGTCTTATTTTTTTGGACCATGCATTGCTAAAAATATTTTAATCTTGTAACACGCTGCTTCAAATTTTGTACTTTTATACTCTTTACATCATCTCTTTATAAAGTATATTGACTATGCTTATTTTTTTTATTTTTGAATCAAACATTGCTAAAATCATTTTAATCTTTTAACATGCCATTTCAAAATTTTAGATATGCCAACAGGTTCAAATACAAGGTACATACATATATGTGTCATATATATAAAGGTATATTCTATATTTTCTCCACATAACCTAGTCTTATCTACTATCTATTTTACTAATGTTATTTTTTTTTTTTTATAATTTATAAATGCCTACACTTAAATATACATATTACTTTACTACATATAATATATCGTCAATTTGTCTATACATGAAAAATAAATAATAAGTGTTCATATATTCTAAACAACTTACATATATATACTATACTTTATAATAAACATACTTAAGATCACAAACCTTTATATAATATTT
>NW_006240358.1:0-8344 GCF_000226075.1 Solanum tuberosum
CCTACCACACTACCACCCACCACACTACCACTTATAGGACTCTTTTGTATGTAAGAAATAATTACATGTTATAAAAATTTTACTCTAAATTTAATGATATAAAAATTCTCAATCTATTTCATATCACAATACAAAAATTAAACACTCATAAATTTGAAGAAACTTCATAACATTGGAATCACATCTTGTATAATTATGAAATTAAATAATATAATAAAAATCAAGTGTTACCTTTTGTGAAAATTAATTCACAAAGAAAAGACCATAACATGAACCACGAAAGCAAACCTCGAACTCAACTTTTATCGTGTTGTTTTTATCTTTTTGCGTATGTATGTGTTGAAAGGAATAAAAAAATAGTTTTTATTCTTGTTTTCTTTTCTGTTCGTGTGTGTTGTGTGTGTATGTTTCTCTTTTTTATTGTGTCTGATTTTTTTCTTCTTTTCTTAGGAGTGTACTTTGATGCTTTTATAGTAGTATTGTGTGTGTGTGTTGTTGCTGATTTTTTCCAGATTTGCGTGTAGTTGTAGGCAAATACACGTATGGTTTTATATAGTGTAGTGTGTGTATATTGCTGGCAGAAAATGGGGGGATTAGTGGGAGATTAAGAGGGTAATTGGGTTGTGGGGTGAGAGTAATGGGTTTATGGGGTAGTTAGGTTATATTTATTTTATTTTATTTTTTCTTTTGTTTAGTTCTGAAAAATAATATATATGTTTTCACTAATTGTTAATATACTAATAAAATATAGAAAAGTTAAATGGCTAATTCAAAAAAATAAAATAAAATGTAATTAATAGATATACTAAAATCATTAGTTTATCTATTAAAATCTAGATTAAAAGAAAAAAAATGTTTTTTTTGTAAATTTCATTTCTTTTTGAAACAATTGAAAATAAAACTTACCTTAAAATGTGATTCTATTCTTGTTGTTTTCGCATCTTTTAAAATAAATTTATTAAAATGAGATATAAATCAAAATATTTAATTTAGATTTTTTTAAAAATATTTAAGAACTAAAAATGATGTAAAATTTTAAATTCTGTCAAAAATTACGTGTCTACAGTTTGTCCCTCTTTGACTGAAAAAACGATCTATTTTCAGACAACGAAGTAGACAATGAGACAAGTTTTTACCAAATTCTTATTTGAAAGGGAAAAAGTTGTGACCGAGTCGTGGTTTTAGACACCCTACATATCCCGAATTACAAGGGAATCAGGTCACATGTAGTTCAAGGAGATGAGGTGATGAGTTGGAAGTTAAGTGAGGTTCCATCGAGGCTCCTATCCTTACATAAAAAAGTTAAATCTAATAGTCAAAAGGAAAATAAAAGTGCAAGCTCCTATCTATGCAGCTTTTCTTGAGTCTTAACTTTCAGATATCACCTTGATTTTTTGGGTGAGTATCTTGATCTTGAATTGGATTCAAGGCTTAACTTGCCACTTAGAGTGAGCTTTTGACACTCTTCAAAATGACAATTTGAAAATGTTCTTGAATGACTGCATGTTTTCTTGATCAGTAGCTGAATAGAAATAGACGTCAGGAAGTCAGGCTGCTATATGCAATGAAGAAGCTTATTCTGGCTATCATGAGAATTGATCATTCTGAAAAGGGTTGGAAACTTTGTTCTTGAATTTCAAATGCATGTTTCTCTTGAATAAACCTAAAAACTATCACAAACAAAAGAAACAAATAAAAATTTTGCCCCAGTTTTCACTGGAAAAAGTTTGTGAGTTATTAGAATATGTGATTTTTTTTTAAAAAAAAAAAACTCATACTAGGAAGTGCTTATCCTAAGAGAAAATAATAACGTCTCATAACGAACTTTTTAAGCATCACTTCCTTCAACTTGACAAAATATGGATCAAGACTTTGCTTAGCTTTTACATTTGATAAAAAAGATGATTCCGAACCATTATGAGAAACTACTGCACTTTCATTAGATCAACCAAGCGAACACCCAATCGGGTCAATCTATGCACATCATGAACCAACTCCTTCTTATCCTCCTTAACATGTGCAACACTACCCATTGAAAGTCGACTAAGTGCATTTGCACTACATTCGCCTTTCCGAGGTGATAGAGGACACTCATGTCATAATACTTAAACAACTCAACCCACTCCTTTGGCGAAGATTTAGGTTCATTTGCTTGAACACATATTGCAAACTTTTATGATCGGTAAAAATATCTACATGGACACCATACAAATAACGCCTCCAAATATTTAAGGCAAAAACAACCACCACTAATTTCAAATCATGGGTAGGATAGTTCTTTTTGTGAATCTTAAGTTGCCTTAACGCATAAGCCATTGCTTTTCCCATTTTTTCATAAGGACATGTCCTAATCCAATCCTTGAAGCATCATAATACAAAACAAACCCATCGAAACCTTCCGACAGTTCAACAACGAAGCGGAGGTTAACCTATCTTTCAACTCTTTTTCACATGCTTCCGACTATAACAACTTAACCTTTTATTGGGTCAATGCCGGCAATGGAGAGGCAATCGAAGAAATCTCTTCCATAAAGATTCTATAATAACCTGCCAAACCCAAGAAACTCTCTATATCCAAAGGGGATAGAGGTCCAGGGCAATTCTTAACCACTTTCATCTTCTTAGGATCAACCTCAATTCCCTTAGCAAAAACAATGTGACCGAGAAAAGCCACACATCACAATTACAATTCACATTTATTATACTTAGCATATAACTCACAATCCTTAAGAATTTGCAACACAATTCTCAAATGATCGGCATGATCATCCGAGAGTAAATCAAGATATCATCAATAAACACAATCACAAACATATCAAGATATTGTCTAAACACTCTATTCATCAAATGCAAGAATCCAGCCGAAGCATTAGTCAAACAAAACAACATCACCAAGAATTCATAATGACTATACCGAGTTCAAAAAGACATTTTTAGAATGTCACTTTCCTTCACTCTTAATTGGTGATAACCTGACTGGAGGTCAATTTTAGAAAATAGCTTGCTCCTTGGAGTTGATCAAACAAATCATTATGGGATACTTATTCTTAATGGTAACCTTCTCTAATTACCAGTAATCAATACACATGTGAAGTAAACCATTGTTGACACCTAATTTTGGACCTCCACAATATAAATTAATCATCGAGCTTCTTCAATTTCAAACGATTTGAAATAATTAGTTTTATAAAAAGTTAAAAATGCTTTTCAGGCTATTTTAAACTAATGTTAGTCATTTTTATAATTTTTAAATAATAAATATGTTTTTATATAATTAGTATATTTTTATAAATATTTGAAAATCATTCCAAAGGATTTGACATTTTTTATTTTATTAATTCACTCTAGTTTAAGTTATGGTTATAATTTTAAATTATTTAGTTTATAGTTAAGTTAATTATTTTATTTTCATTAAAATTAAGAAGCTCGTTAATTAATTAATGTTAATTCATTTTATTTAAATTTTAGCCGAATTTTCTAATCAAACTCAATTTGGTTACGTTCTAAATTCATATGGCTATAATTGCAATCTATTGGCCAATTAATCAATTTAAAATCTAACCATTTGAATCCTACCTTTAAATCCATTTTGCCTTCAATTTTGGCCTTATTCCTTTTCAGCAGCCCATCTTCTCAATTTCCAATTCAACAAATAACCCAACCCACTTTTTTTTGCAATCAGTAGCCCACCAAAATTAACCCAATCAATTCGTCTTAAACTCATAAAAGGCCAAATGTTGGGCCTTTTCTCTAACTCTTCCAGTAAACCCAACACCTAAATTCCCAGCCCAAACCCAATTTCAAATCCTAAAAGACCCATCAACAACATTACAACCAGACGCGTACAACGACCGACCCTGTCACTCTTGTTCTTCCGATTCAGCCCAGACGTGACCCATAATGTGTCACCCTCGTCTCTTCCCTCCCTTATCCTCCTCTTCGTACGAGAACGTACTCGAATCAAGCCAGGTGGATGCATCTCACGCGAGAAGCGTTCTTCTTCTTCAAATCAAGCAGCTCTCACCTTCGTTCCGTTAGAATTCGTACGAATTCGAGTTGGCATCTTTTCCTTGAGAAAATTCACCCAATTCTTCCGATTTCCCCCCATAAATCTGCCCTAATTCCTCCTATAAAAGCCTCTCATCATCTTTATTATTGGAGGTTAGAGACAACTTACATTAGGTTGGGAAAAATATAGGAATCAGTCAGCATTAGAGAGGAAAATATAGCAAAATTACTAGTCATACACATTTATATATGAATACTTAGGAAATAGGTTTGAAACAGACTGAAAATCCAGATTTTGCTTAGCCTTTTCCCGCTCATTCCCGCTTTGTTCGTGGATTTTTCGGAATCAGATTTCAGTGGTGAAAGCTCGCCAACTCCTTGCTCGTTTTTATTCTCGGTTCGCTGCCCAGAAGAAGGTAACAACCTCATCCTTATCTCGTTTCGTTTCGTCTCTTTCCTCTCTACTCTTACATGTCTTGAATGTTTATGTCTTTTTATGCTTAAACATGAACTGAATACCGGCATTACTCTCTCTAAGTGCTAAATTTTATCCATTCTATTATGTTCGGAGTTAGTTTAATGTGTTATTCTCCATGTTGAGCTTTGAGTGCTCTGTTTACTTTTAGCTCTCAAGTTGTCGTAATGTTGACTTGAGATTTAGTCATTGTGTATCTAGTGCTGTTGTTTCTCTGTTTCCTTTGGCTGAGTTTGTTCTTATTTTGTGTTAATCTTTCCTCTCGAAGCTTGTCGGAATGTGGTCAAATTCGTACACTCTGTTTTCATTGTCTTAAGCATCAAGGGCTCACTTGTTTGGCTGTTGTTAATTGCATTTTTCTTTTCAAAAATAGGGGTAGAATCTTAAAGCTAGTCGATATGGAGTTTATATGTGACATTATTTATTGTTTGTGGGGGGCAGTAGCTTGTTCTTCCTCCATCTTCTAAGCGCATGTTTGTCTTATCGCTTAAAGTATCATGCTTGAATCAATTTTGTGCATTCATGTTGTTTAACTGCCTGTATACCTGTTGTCGGCCTAATTCTTAAGATTTAGATTTCTCTTAATCTCATTTACTCATGTTAGATTCGGTGATATCAATTCCAAGCATAAGAAACATGTTTTACCCATTCTGATTTCTGTTGGTCATTCCTTATTTGTTTAAGATTATTTCGTGTATTTCTCGGTATTCTTTCAGTTCAGTTTTCCTCTATTATGGCGGTATCATCTCTTGCTAATCTTTTATGATCGAGTCTAATGTTGAGATTAATTAACTGAGTCCCTTACCCTTTCTTGATAAATTGCAGCATAGATTTTTTAGCATATGGTTTTGTTAGTTAGATTATATTAGTTTTATTTCTCTCATTTAGCTTACACAATAGTTTTTCTTCAGCATAGAATGCATGTTCTCCGATTAGTAGATTAGATAGTCTTCTAAGTTATATATTTTTGCCCTTTCTTCAATTTTTTTTTGTTTTAAAGATTTGTTGGCAACAACTTAGTTTACAATTCTGTTTGTCTCAACTTTAAAATGGCTTCATCGCTGCCTCCCTACTCTTTGCATAGAATTTGATTCCTCCATCACTGATTTATATTATTTGTTGTGTTAGAGTGTCAAAGTGACAGTTTCTTATGAAAATTGTGAATGAATGCTTGTTTTGTATTGCTAGTTTCCTTGTATGAATTGAGTCGATTTTTAATTAAAAGTGGTTGTTTAGGGTCAGATTTTAATGAAGTTTTCAGTTAGTTGATTCATGTCTACATGTGAAATTATGTCAAAGCTTGTTGTGATGTTAGGTCACCTTTGGTTGCCATCTCTTTTGTAATTTCTATGAATACAAATGTTTGGCTCTTTAAAGTAATTTGTTAAGAATTGTACCTCTTTATTTCTTTACTGTTAAAGTATATGGTATATGAGTCGTACATTTTCTTTAATCCACTGTTGGTTTGATTGATAAAATACAATAATATTACATGTTCTACAAAGAGTGTATGAAATTGATCGTCTAGTGTCTTGCGTTGTTCTAATCCATTGGTGTGTTTCATTATATTTTTAGAACATAGTTTTCTCAAGTCTTAATGTAAGTGTATGAGCAGTTATCTATTTGTTCCTAAGTATCTGTTTGTTTAATTTGATTGATAATTACATTTAAATCAATTTTCCTTTAGTCACTTACTAATTACTCTATTTGTCTTCTGGCATGAACCTTGGAATGAGTCCATTGGACTCTTTCATTTTTTCCCATGCGTTTCACCTTGAGCCAAGGAGGCTCAATCTTATTCTTTTCGAGTCAAAACTGAAATACAGGGCTGGAAAACAGAGAATGCAAGTGTTCGGGACGAAATTAAGGGTTGTATATGCGTATACGCTCCGTATACAGTAGTATACGCAAAATATGCAGAATATACAGTGATATACAGCAGCGGTATACATTGTATACAGTCACGAAAATGGGCCAAAGCCCAAAGTTGAATTTAGGCCCAAGTATTGACCCAGGCGGACAGAAACCCGACTCGGGCCCAAGCCTTCTTTCACTTATTATTTAATTGTCGATACTTATTTATTTGTTGTGTTTGATTTTGAGGTTTGTTCCTAATTCGGTTCCCCAAAGAAACCATTTTGAGTTAACAATTACATTTTTCTAAAATTAAACAAGATTATCTATTTTCCACTTAACCCTCTTTAGAATATTTGCACGTTACTTACTTGAATAATATTTCTCCAATATTTCCCTTTCCCCCTTTCAGATTATTTTAAACTTTACAAATGGTTCACTTTCCAAACTTAATTAAGCATGTCTATATTTAGCCAAATAATTAATTACTGGATAATCGCATGTTAGCAGATGTTCTAGGTGTTTTAAAAACATTCCTAGAATATTAATGTGAACCCCGAACCCCTTTTCATATTTTCATTAGATTTTCAGTTTTTCATCTTTTGAAAAAATAGCTTTCTTAATTTTACGTTAAAAATTAAGTGGCGACTCCTAAAACACCGTTTTTCCTTCTTTTTTTTAAACAAAAACAAAATGTGTTGGTGATAGGTAATACAAGATATCACACATAGCTTAATAAGCACACAAGAGTTGCTTCATTTGAAGATAAATTTGCCCATTGATATAGGAAATGACTACACAGAAAAAAAAATTGTCTATTTGATTTTGGTTTAGTGAATTAGGAACGTTGACTTGTGTTGAGCCAAAATCCTTTTGTATCTTTCATTGTCGTACTTCTGATTTTTGATTCAATTGTAATTCCAATCTCATTGCAAGAGTTGGAAAAGATAGAATTTCTCAAAAATGGGACCGAGCATTGAAAGGTTGTCTACGTATCTCACGAGGGAGAATTCATGTCCTATGTAGTTCGACCTTCCTTTTTGACTTGAGGCGGAAAAAAAATCGACCCTTTTTTTTAGATGAGAGAGTAAGGATTTGAAAGTGAAGTTCGAATTTTGTTGGGAAACTAAAGACTCGAAGAGTATTTGGACGTATTTTCGATAATGACTTAATGTTTGCGCTTAAGGGATTCTAGAAAAAATTCCAAAAAAGTAGGCTAGAACATCTTCAAACAAAGCAACATATTCACATAAGCAGTTATAATACTTAATAGTTATTGCGCGTTTTAAACAAATATGTGACCCTTTTGTGCTAAGGATAGGCCTAACGATTTGAAGGATGTATACGTCATTTGAAACATTTGATTGCCCCAAAACTTGAATTTAGACAACCTTTATGAATAAAACTAAATGGGGATACATAATAGGGAAAAGGGAATACTAATGATTGGTCCCACACATGGGTACAATTCTAAACTATGCTCCCATGAAAGGTCCTTTGTTCTTGATTTCTTCTCTTCTCCGAATGCCGACACCTTTAGCTTGTAAATCTCTTTCTTCGACTAGAATAAGCTATTAAAATCTACTCCCAACCTCGAGGGACAATGATTTTTTAAACAATGTATACATCCTTCACATTTAACAAATAAGTATGATCATCCGTGTAGGCCGTGGGCCGTTTTGGACTCAAGGTGGTCATTCGAATGGGCCCAACACGCCTTGGATGTTGAGTCGTCTTAGGTCAATGCATTAATTTTCGGGATTGAGTTTCACTCTACGCTAGTTGACTAAGAGTGAACTTTATTTGAAGTGGATTGGTGACCCAAGCGGACTACTTGGGCTGGGACAGTTAACGACTGTTGACCATCTAGTGGCCAACTACATTTGCCAGGGTTCCCTGAGAACAATTTGGGTAACGAACGACTGCAACCCGCATAATCATCCTTTAAGTGAAAAATAAAAATAAGTGTCGTTTTGTAACATCCGGCAATACGAAATAATTGAAGAG
>NW_006240359.1:0-7300 GCF_000226075.1 Solanum tuberosum
CGGGTTACGGATTGGCTTACCTGCTGGTGGGTTATAGCAGGTGTCATCATGATTTGAGAAATCGGGTCGTGACATATAATTAGGAAAACTTGTTTATTTATTTTCTTTAAAATATAAATTTTATTAGTTTAAGAAAAGAGTAAAATACAAGGTACGACATATATATGTCTATTAAATAAAATTAATAGTAGTATGTTTATCATACGGTAAAAAATAAATAAATGTACTAAAAATGTATGACAATTTTATATGTTAAAAATACAGATGTGTCTTATATAAATGTATCCCAAAATAAATGTTGAGTTTAAAGTATATGAAAATTTGTCATTTTATTTATATATAGAATCAAGAGGTGAAAGAAAATAAAATAAAATGAGATAGTAATCGGGTGCGAATATGTAGTAAAATAATGTGTATATTAAAGTGTGAGGAAAATAAGTAACATTTGTAAAGTGATAGTATATATGAGAAAATAATATGAAGTGTAGCAAAATAATAGGTTACGTATAGAGAAAACTAAAAAAAATATAGAATTTGTACTTTTCTGTGTATGACATATATATGTATGCACCTTGTATTTTAAACCTGTTGGCATATCTAAAATCTTGAAATAACATGTTAAGAAATTAAATATTATTTTGCAATATTTGATTTGAAAAGTGATAATAGTAAATATATTTTCGAAAAGGGGTGATGTAAAAATAAAAAATAAAAATGGGCCTAACTATTGAGACTTATTCTATAGTTATATATTTTTTTTGTTAAAAATATATAGGCCTACTTTCTTACTTGTTTTCTTAAAAAAATGTGTTTCTAAAAGGTAAATATCTTAGCCTTAAATATATTTCTAAAGGGTAATTGCTTTAGCCTTTAAACTAGTTTCAAATTTATTTGAGAGTTTTAAATGATGAGTTTTCCTATCCCTAAGATAAACAAATAACTTCAGATGTATGTAACTTTTAAAGACTAAAAAATAAGGTAACAATTTTAGCAAACTTATAACATCCATTTTCGGCTTTTAAAATGATGTTCTTCTTCCTCCTGAAAGTAGTGTTTTTTTTAAAACCGTTTTAAAACTCAAACTATTGCACTTTTAAACTCTCAAAGTATAGTGGCTAGTTCCAAAAATTTATACCTTTAGATCCCACAAAATGGTGTTCGAAACTAGGGAAAGGACTGCATTTCCACACCAAAAAAATCTGCCTAGTAGGGCTGTTAAAACTGTATTTTTACCTCTCAAAACCTGCATTGTCCAAGTTAAAATCTGCACTTTTATGCTAAAATTTTCTTGGTAGAATATGTGAAATCTGCATTTTTCGCACTATAAATCTGCAATTTTTTAAGCTAAAAATCTGCATTTTTTAACCTCAAAAATCTGCATTTTTAAAGTTCAAATTGTTGCCCCTCAAGGTTCTCAAAATCTGCCCCTTCTTAAACTAGAAATACATCATTTTGTTCTAAAAATATACACATAAAACCTGCACTAAAGGTTTTTTAAAGCTGCAGTTTTTTAGCTCTCAAAATCTGCAATTTTCAAGCTAACATTTGCACTTCAAAGCTCACAAAAGGGGTTATGTTTTGAGCCTTAGAAAACTTGCGATTTTTACACTTAAATTCCTCCTCTTTTGAGCTCAAAATTCAGCATTTTCAAACTCGAAACGCTGTACTTTTAAGCAATAAAAATGCACTTTATGGCTTCTACTAAATCTTCAAAATCAGCCACAAATATCTAAGAAATCTTTTCAAAAGAAGACCCCTTCGTAAAAATCTTTTCTGTAACTCAAAAGAAAACATTTAGCAAGGCAACTAGGAACTAATTAGCAAGCTTTACCCATCTTAAGCACACATAAGCCACAAATAAAAAAAGAAGGCGAGCGATCAAACTTGTTGCTACTAGTTGGTTTCTATGAACCCGCACATAGAGCAATAACCCAAGAAAAATATATGATGAATAAGTAAATGAGTTAGTAACAACATATGTATATATTAGGGGTGTACATGATCGAGGTGGTACGGGTTTTTCAAATATCAAACCAAGCCATTTGTGTAAAAAAAATTAATTTATAAACCAAACTAAACTAATAAAATTCGAATTTTTTTGGGTTTTTCAACCTTGGGTTGGTTCAGGTTTTTCAAATACCAAATCAAACCATTGTGTCAAATTTTTAAATTTATATATCAAACCAAACTAATAAACCTCGGGTTTTTTTTCTTCAGATTTTTGGATTTTTTCGATAAAGTTTGCATACAAACATATAATTAACTTGTGCTCCAAATATTTCTTTAGTCCAATCAAAATACAATTATCTAAGGTGTTTCTTAAGAAAATAACACAAAATATGAGATGAGTACTAATGACACTAAAATATTCAATAAAAAATAATAATGAAATCATCATATAAAATAAATATTGCAAAGTCATAATGAAAATGATCATAATTTAAAAGTACTAAATCATGCTAAAATAAGTTTAATAAGTATTAGTTACATTACTAAATATTTAAGGAATATTAAAATTAGATTATGTATTTTAATTATCTAAACCATTGTAAAACTAAAGAACAAATATTCAATATTATTGTCATTCTTAGTGTTGAATTGATTTTCTTTTTGCATTAGTATTAATTTGATTTTGATTTAAGTTTTATTATAATTATCAACATCTATGAACTATAATCTTTATTGGACCATTCCGAATTCTAAGTTTAAACTTGAAATAATATATTAAAAGATAAAAACTATGAAATAGTATAAGAAATATTTTAAAATTATATCAAAGTAAATATTTTTATGTATAAATAAAATTTTAAAATTGCATATATAATGTCGGGTTAGTTTGGTCTCGGGTTGATTTTTTTTAGTTAAAACCAAACCAACCCAAATATAGTCGGGTTTTTTTTTCAATACCAAACCAAGTCAAACCAAACCACTAGTCAGATTTGTTTTTCGATTTGACTTGATTTGCGGTTTGGTTTGGTTTTCGGTTCGGTTTTGTATACCCCTAGTGTATATAGACAAGTCGATGTAGTTAAAGTAAAAGGAAGGTGAGGAACTGAAGATCTTAGCTCCTATTCCTTATGGGCCGATTGTAAGCCCGACTCGATGATGGAACCGATGACGAAATGCGGATGCTAAACTCGAGCGAAAGTACAGCTGCTAATGCTTTTCTGATATGAGCCAGTCCAGAGTCGTGTTACAACTCCAAATGTGCTCCAAATATTCCCTGTGTTGAGCAGCAAACTAAAGCTTTGACGTCAAGCGATTTCAAATTCGAACTCGAACTTCAACTCGAAGAAGAAAGAAAACAGAGAACAAAAGATAATAACCTTAAAATCTGTTGCACTGGGTGATTTTTTTAACTTTTATGGATTTTCTTACTTGTTTTTCTCCCTGTTTTTCGGATGATCGTTCCATGTGGACCAAAGTCCTCTTTTTAGCTGAAATTTGGCTTAATTTGAATTCTTGGAAATGCAAATCTCAGAGGTGACAGGAAAGAAATGATGAAGGGGACGAAAATCTCTCAAGAATCGACCTTTCCAGGTCAATTTGAGAGGTTGAGTGACTGATGAGGCGTTTTTTCGGCGGCCCAGAGCCGTTCTTTTGACAGGGGGATGGGGGATCACGTGGGGCGGCCATGGGGGAGGAGCCTGGGGCGTCGACGTTCTGGGCGTGGTTTGGAAGGTGAAGAGATGTATTGATTTTTCTTTTGGGGAAGAGAAGGCTACGAGGCGCGCTTCTGGGAAAGAAGAGTATAGGGAGGCGGTAGGGGAAGAAGAATGTGATGTCTGGGTAAACAGAGTAAGGGCAGCGTAGGAGTCTATGCTGAAAAGTCTTGGGTTTAGTTTCGGTCGTCCAATCGTTTGATCAGACGGTTAATAAAAATCAAGGGTTAAAAAATAAAAAATGATTAATAATATATATATATATATATATATATTATATTAAATTATTATTATTATTATTATTATTATTATTATTATTATTATTATTATTATTATTATTATTATTATTATTATTATTATTATTATTATTATTATTATTATTATTATTATTATTATTATTATTATTATTATTATTATTATTATTATTATTATTATTATTATTATTATTATTATTATTATTATTATTATTATTATTATTATTATTATTATTATTATTATTATTATTATTATTATTATTATTATTATTATTATTATTATTATTATTATTATTATTATTATTATTATTATTATTATTATTATTATTATTATTATTATTATTATTATTATTATTATTATTATTATTATTATTATTATTATTATTATTATTATTATTATTATTATTATTATTATTATTATTATTATTATTATTATTATTATTATTATTATTATTATTATTATTATTATTATTATTATTATTATTATTATTATTATTATTATTATTATTATTATTATTATTATTATTATTATTATTATTATTATTATTATTATTATTATTATTATTATTATTATTATTATTATTATTATTATTATTATTATTATTATTATTATTATTATTATTATTATTATTATTATTATTATTATTATTATTATTATTATTATTATTATTATTATTATTATTATTATTATTATTATTATTATTATTATTATTATTATTATTATTATTATTATTATTATTATTAAAACTTTAGCTAAATAAAATGTGGAGAGTCAAAATTGGGTGTCAATAGTTAGTTTCCATTAAAATCGAATTAATTGGCCATAATTTTCTGAGTTCAGGCAGTTATAGAAGAGCTCAACTCTTTCCAGAATTTCCAGCACTGTATTATAGCATATTGCAGCAGCTATATAAGAGTAATTGATAATAGAAGATTGCAGCAGCTGAGTTTAGTGCAAGCTATAACCTACTGTATGTACTATAAACTGATTCTATAACCTGTACACTAATTCTCTGGAGTGAAGGGCCTTGTTTGTTGCCATTAAAATCGAATTAACTGGCCAGAATTTTCTGAGTTCAGGCAGTTATAGAAGAGCTTAATTGTTTCCAAAATTTCCAGCACTGTATTATAGCATATTGCAGCAGCTATATAAGAGTAATTGATAATAGAAGATTGCAGCAGCTGAGTTTAGTGCAAGCTATAACCTACTGTATGTACTATAAACTGATTCTATAACCTGCACACTAATTCTAGCAGGGAAGTTGGAGCCACAACTACACACATAAATCAACAACCAAATCAGGAGAAGGCAAATGAGATATCAGATGAGCAGTGGCAGGTTAAGAAGAAGAAGAACTACAAATAGAACCAACCCATTATGGGAAGACCTGGTTCTAAGACAGGGCAAGACCAACAATATCAACCTAACGCACAGTCAGGTAAGACACTTAACTCTACTATTTCTACTCATAATAACTATAATGATCTTGTTGTGCAGGATCGAACCAATAGCCAAGAACCACTATGGGAAGACCTGGTTTACTACAACAGAAGACAAGGCAAGACTAACAATATCAGCCTAAGGAACAGTCAAGTAAGACACTTAACTCTACTATTTCTACTCATAATAACTATAATGATCTTGTTGTACAGGATCAAACCAACAGCCAAGAAGAACAAGAAAACCATCTTCAGAATTTGATACATCAATAAAGGAAATACATAAACAAACAAAATAAAGGATGATTTGAATGAAGCACAACTAGAAAAAGTTGAGGAAAATACAGTTGAGAGGTTCTAGAAGAGATAAAGAGAGAGAAAAGTCTTAAGGAATCATTGGTGTACTTGAGATCCAAGCACAAAAGGCTCTTCCTGAGAGCATCTCTTGTTAAAATAGACATAAGTAAGGTCATAAGTATCATTTTCAACCTCATACCAATCACACTTAAATAGAACAACCTTAAAATGACCGTAATAGTCTAACTTAACAATATCAACTATTGTACCATAATAAGTCAAATGTGCAGCAATCGAATTTTTATCCTTTGGGCTTGCAAAGCTTGTAGTTGAGGCAACTAGTGTAACACCACTATTTTGTGATTTACGTCTTGCATCACGCTGCCTAACATAGAATCTATATCCATTGATGAGATACCCAGAATATCTTTTTACAACAAAATTTGGTCCTCTAGACAATTGTTTTATCATATCGGGCACATCCTCTTGCAAAGCACGAGTTTCAAATCATTGAGAGAAGTTTTGACAATGATTATTGGCCTTGCTCCATTTAGATTTTTGTGGCTGATTATTAACCTCTTGCTCATGTTCTCTACACAACATGTACTTTTTTTGTTAAAACAATAAATAAAATAAGTTAAAAATTAATTATACAAAAAGATACTATATTCAAATTAAGGTACCTAATATATTCTTGAACCTCGTCACAATTTCCCAATAAGTATGCATGTGCCTGACTTAGTGACTTGTTATCTAAAATGAATGGATCAATTTTCTTTTGTTCCTAAAGGAACTCCTTTTTAAGGAAACAAACTCACAATTTCTGCATCACTTGGGTCACATTCATCATTATTTCAGGTCTCTTCTATTAAATCTGGTATGCACACCCCCATGAAGTATATTTGGAGAATAAATTCATACAATCGATTTTCACTCGTGTCTCTGCTATGCAACCTTTTGGATAACGTTTGTTGCGGATGTATGATTTGAATGTATTCATTTCTCTTTCAGTCCATCGATTTTGAACTGGACTTCCTAATCTCACTCCATTCGCCAAATGAATAGGCAAATGAATCATTATATCAAAAAATGTAGGAGGAAAAATTCGCTCCAACTGATTTATTGTTTCTATGATCTCTACTTCTAAGTAATTCAGTTCCTCCAATGTGATTACTTTTTGACACAAACGACGGAAGAAGGAACTAAGACGAATCAAAGCAATAACCATGGAAGAATGCTTTTAATTGGTATTGGAAGTAAGTAATGTAACATGAAATGAGCATCATGAGTTTTATAACAAGACAATTTTCTTTCATCCAATTGCACACACCTAGATATATTGGATGCACTGCCATCAGGTAGCTTGACTGTTTATAAAACTCGACAAAAAATTGATTTCTCTCCATTTTTCATTTAGAAGCAGGCTTTTGCAAATTTTGTTCTCTTACTATCTTCTATATCTTTTGGACGAAGGTTCTTTCTCATTTCCATATCTTTCAAATCATACCGGAATTTTGCATGATCCTTTGTTTTGCCAGAAATATCCAAAAGAGTTCCAAGTATGCTATCAAATGTGTTCTTCTCTATATGCATTACATCAAGGTTGTGGCGTAACAAGTTGTACTGCCAATAAGGTAATTCAAAAAA
>NW_006240359.1:8027-8342 GCF_000226075.1 Solanum tuberosum
ATCATTCCTGAACAACATGCAATCATTGGGACATGCATCAATTTTCTCATAATCAAGACCAAGATTCTTAATCATAGACTTGGTTTTATTGTAAGACGGAGGAATGTTCAACTCGGGCATCGCTTCTTTTAATAACTCTAAAAGAGAAGTGAATGATTCATTGCTCCATCCATGTATACACTTCAACAAATATAAACAAAGTGTGAATGATAATTTAGTGTGCAAGCAGGATATAAATTTTAGCTTGCCTCTTCAATTAAGTTATAGAATTTCTTGGCATCTTCATTTGGACCATCATAAACTCCTTCAGCCTGT
>NW_006240360.1:0-3431 GCF_000226075.1 Solanum tuberosum
GTGATGAAATCATATTATATGTTATTTATTTGAAAAATAATTTTTTTAAACTATTAGTATACTTAAGATAAATGAACTGTCTTTAACTTTTAGAATATAGAAACCTATAATATGTCCATAGATTCTTAAAGAAAATGGTACAAAAAAGACCTATTGTTTTTCAATTCTAATCTTATACTAATTTAAGGATGTAAAAAATATTTTGAACCTTTTTTTTCAAAGAAAAACATATGCAAAAACAAGTCATTTAATAACATTTCATGTGAAAAGTTTGAACTAATAAATTGTTAATATGAAAAAAAATTATTAATACAACATAAAAATAATACATGACAAACGTGTAAAAATATTTGAACTATTTTATATTTTCTGAAATTAAAATAATCAAAAAATTAATATATTCGCGCAACGCGCGGGTACGTATACTAGTAATTTATAAAAATCAAGAACGTCCCCTAAAATAAGTGACACAAAAAATGTCACTAGACACTTAAAATATATATAAATATAGCAAAAATTATACCTCAAAAACTACACTAAATTTTAAAAATAAATAAAAAATATCAAAAAGTACTGCAAACAATATGCTTCCAAATGGCACTAATTATCTTTACGTTTTTCATTGTTCTATCAAATCTAACAAATAAAGTCAATAAATATTTAACGAAGACTAAAAATATTAAATATTAACAAACTTAAAGGACCAAAACAATTTATAGTGCATACGTAATAAACTATTTTGAACCTACTAACCATTTTTGTTATTTTCTCAACAAAACATGCCACCTATCCTATAAAGCCCTTGTAATTAACTAAGGGAAAAAAAGAAAAGATAAGGAAAAACAAACTATTAAAATTGTATGGTTATGTAACATGGAATTTTTTTTCAAACTTCCAACCCTAGATTTCTACAATACAGACTTTAAAGCCAGGATCCCATGAATGGGATTCATTGAGAGATGATGTTTTCAAAGCCTTTCAAGAATATGGTTGTTTTGAGGTTATGTTTGACAACATTATCTAATATTTTGAATTCAATATTTTGTAGAGAGGCTCAACTTCATCTATTTCACCCTTTTTGGAAAAATTATTTTTCAAAAATTTGACATCTCGTGATACGATTTCAGTAATACTTCCATCCTCCAGTTCATCGATGAACACATATCCTTTAGAGCGTTCAGAGTACCTTATAAAGATATATTTCTTTCCTTTTGGACTTAGTTTACCAAACTCACCAAAACTATCTTTAATGTATGCTGCACAACCCCACGGTCGTAGATCATTCAGGTTTGTTTAATGACCAGTCCAAAGTTCATAAGGAGTGAAGACACTGATTTAGAAGACACTTTGTTCAATATGTAAGCCGCAGTCAATAATGCATCTCCCCAGAAAGAGATACACAAATTTGCCTGCGCCATTAATGATCTTGTCATGTCTAATAATGTTCTATTCCTTCTTTCAGCTACACCATTTTGTTGAGGTGTATAAGGAGTAGTTAACTGCATGATAATACCCTTTTCAGTACATAATTCTTCAAATTATTTTGACAAATATTCACGTCCTTGATTGGTTCTTAAAGCTTTTATGCTTTTATCTAATTGATTTTCAACTTCATTCATATATCTTTTAAACCACTCAAGTGCTTCAGATTTAGGAGAAATCAAATAGACATAACCAAAGCGCGTGAAATCATCAATAAATGTAATGAAGTATGTAGCATCAGACCTTGCCCTTACATTCATTGGACCACAAATATCTGAATGAATTAATTGAAGTGGAACTCATCTCTCTTAGCCTCCCCAAATGGTTTACGCGTAATCTTTTCAGCAAGACAATTTTCACAAGTTGGCATACAATTTTGGTGAAAGAAAATGAATGCCCTTCTTTTGCAAACCTATTCATTCGATCTTAGATCCTACCCTATGTGACCTAATCTTGCATGCCACGTAATAATATCACTATCATTGTTACTTGAATAACCTGTCATTACACAACGATTAACATAATAGTCATAAGTTGAAGGATTACAATCTAAAACGATAAAATGATCATAAAGTAGTCCAAACCATATAAAACATTATCTAGAGTTATTCTAACACCATTATGACTAAAAAAGTAAATCAAGACCAATGTCTAAAAGAACAGACACAGATACTAAGTTTCGTCGAATCTCTGGAGCATATAGGACGTCATGCAACATCAAGGAACGACCACCACGCAAGTCCACTTTGCAAGTGCCTATACCTTTGACTTCAAGCCTAGCATTATTTCCTACGTAGATCCACCTTGATTTAGATGAATCTCGAAGAAACTCCACAAACACATCTCTATCTCGGCTCACGTGTCCAATGGATCCTGAGTCTACAATCCACATATGATAAGATTTAGTTAGTAAAGAAGTGCTAGAAACATATGTAGCACTTTGAGATGCATTTAGAAATGCTACCTTTTTGGGGTCGTTACATTCACGAGCAAAATGCGTCAATACTTGCCAATTGTAGTACTTCATTTTACTCTTGTCTCTCTTCTTGAAAAATCGTTTTCCTTTCTTGGAATTTGACTTCTTCTCTTTCTTACAGGGTCCTTCTCCAATCTCCTTGTCTTTCCCATTTCTTTTTCAATTTTTCTTGTGCTTGAAGCCTGAGGATTTTGTATCACTTGACTCTGTCACAAAGGCATCAGAAGCAGCTTTAACAACACCAAAGCACTCATCTTCAAGTTCAACATGGCGTGCAACATCAAAAAAAGTTTTGATGTTATTATTATGGGTCAAGTTAACCTTCAAATGTTTCCAATTATTCGATAGAGATTGAATCACTACCTGAACTTAATGCTCATCTGAAAGAACACGGCCATCACTCTTGAGTTGAGCTATCATGTTTGATATCACCCTAAGGTGTTGTTTGATATTCTGATCATGACATTTTTTGTAAGTGTCAAATTTGATAATCAACTGTCAGAGGCGGGTTATGATGTGAGGCAAAAATTACATATTTTTAATCATTATTTCCTCACATTTATTATTTATATTTATCCTTTTTGAGCGTGAATTTTATGAATTGTGCTAAATTGTGTATTTTATTTATAGAATTAAATTGGTGGAAAAATAAAGATGTTTGGAGCTAAAATGAATTGAAGATTGAAGGTTGAAGAAGAAAATCAAGCAGACAGCTTAATGGAAGGATTGTAATATAATATTAATATTTATGCATATGGAATAAATTGGAGGCAGAACAGCGAATTGCACCTGACACGTGTCACAAAGACCATGCATCAGCGGCAGCAACAAAAAAAATAAGGCGGTTTAGTGTTTACGCGTACCGTGTGAAATCCAATTCTTTTGGGTTTTCTTTTCCTAATTTGTCTTGAACTTAATTATTTTATTTAGGGTTTCTATATCTATAAATAGGGCATGAAAAATTATTCTTTAA
>NW_006240360.1:3764-8326 GCF_000226075.1 Solanum tuberosum
AATAACTAAGCCAAACATTGATTATGATGTCTAATATGAGGTAAAGGTAAGGGTTAGTAAATTATACACACGTAGCCGGACCAAGGTGCGGGGTGAAATTCTCTAGATGCCGGACCAAGGATTTAGAGATACCTAACTTATCACTTTGCATGTAATACACTAGAAAAGGATTACTATTATTAGGATTACTGCGTTATGAGCTTATGGGGAACACATTCCTAGTTACTTTTAATAATCTGAATATAAATAAATACTTAGTTCAAAGTTATCTTTTTATTGTTTTTATTTTATTTCAATTTAAATCCCCCCATTTTTATATAACGACTATCGAGTTAAATATTTGCTATTGACAATATTCTTCCATATTCTCTGTGGGATCGACCCCGACTCATAGTTGGGTAAATATATTGCATACGATCGTTTATATTTCTTTTCAAGAAGTATATTTGAACGTTATCAGGTTACAGACGTACCCCCATACGTTCCTCGCAGATGTGCCCACATAGCATGAGCAGTTTGGAATTCCTCACATTCAGGTATGAGGTCATTAACCAAGGAACTAATTATTATTTCACGTGCCGTGAAATTAGCTTTTTTTCAAGCTTTGTATGCTTCAAGATCCCTTATGTGTTGTGCAGAACTACCCTCTTTTGGTTGATTCAAAACATGATTTATACCTTCCAGAGCATTTTGGTCTTCCAGTACATACCATATTTTACGACTCTAGATGTCGTAATTGTCATCGTTAAGTTTTTCAACTTTGTTTAACTCAACAATGATACTTTTTGATGCCATGTATGTTTTGAGATATAATCAGACAAGAATTTTTAATCAATTATGCATGTGACATACACATTAAGGCAAATCAATTTTCACAAAGGTTTCATATTTAATCTAAAATTGGAAAGATACGTAAGCATCCAATCATCATCTACGAACTAAATATTTAACCAAAATTTGAAACTAAAATCTTAATGTGCACATCAATATATTGAAGACTTTAATAACAAGGATTTTTAAGTTTAATACCTTATATTAAAAACAAACAAACTACATAGTTCATATATTGAAAAACAAATAAGCAATAAGAAATTTCTAATTTTTTTAAAGACTAAAATCCTACCACAAGTTTTCAAGGCAACAAATATATACCCTTAAAGGTTGATTGGGACAAATCTCATGATAAACATCAGTCAATCTACTACCCTAAGGTTCACATAGAGAGTCTGTTAAATAAGTTAAGGCTCTCCAATATGAAATTTCCTTATAATCAACCAGTTCAACCCATCTTATTTTAAAATGGTGAATAAAATCACGTGCTGAAATATTAGGGGACATCTTCAAAGACTCAAACTCTTTAAAAAAAATTCTCTTTTTCCCTTCGAATGACCCTTTGATTCCTTGATAGATTTTGTGTCGCCGTTGGGACACCAATCCGTATGATTTCACGCCCTCAGAAATATTTCTTACAACGACCTGTTCCTCTACCTTGTCCCTTTGCTCGACTATGAGAACTTCTACTTGGAGTAATTTGAGCATATTCTCGTTCAACCATTGGGAACAAAATGGAAATATAATTAATACCATTTAATGCGACAACATATGTCACAAATTTCTCGTAAAAGACAAAAAACTGCTTAAGGAACATAAGGACTAAATGAATTTATCGCGATCAATTTTAATGCACATAATTAAAATCATAATTTAGTCAAAATAATTGGTCAATATTCTTTATTAGATAAAGAAGATAACTCATGGCCTTATATATATATATTACCATATAAAAAATTAATTATCAAAGAAAAAAAAAATTCTCTTTTTAAGCTGTTCAAAATTAAATTATAGATCTGTCATAGTCATAAATAATTTTCCTCAAATATTAAAGTAAGAGGTACTATTAATAATCCATGTACAAGTAATAAGTTTTTGCATACAAAAAATCTTATACAACTTACTGCAAATTAATTTCAATAGTAAGCAAAATTAATAGTGACTACTCTTTCATATGAATGGATAATTAATTTAAGGTACATGCTCTTTCCAAGAAGTAAAGTATCAATAATACTTGATTACGTCTTTATTTATAAAAGAACAAAATAGTACTGATACTTTTTAAGGAACAACTTTTGAGAAAATAAGGAAAAAGAGACCTTTTTCAAGACCCAATAAAGAACATTACCTAATTTATTATTTTTTTTTTAAATGTGGTAGCCAAGAGTTTTGGGCCTTTTTTTTTTTTTTTTTATAAATTATAAGTGGGTCATATATCATCTCAAGAAACATAAAAGCTTTATTAAAAAAAAATCCTACGCACATTTTTTTTCTTATCCTTTAAAGAACAATTAATAACATTTGATATATTGGAAAAAAATCATCTACCCCTTTCTTTTTGTTTTCCGAATCAGATTTTCAACATGAATTGTTTCTACTTCTCTGGAATTCATGAAAGAAACAAAATAAACCCCGAATTCGTAGGGCTTAGACAACGTATCTGATGCAAAATCAAAAGACATAATAATGGGTTCTAATTTTCTATCAGTATTTGTTCTCCTATGCTTTCTAACAAGTGAGTAACATGTACTCTCTAATTTATTTTAAGAGCCTTCTTGCACAGAATTTGACAGTTATTATTAACAACTATCTTATAACAACAAATTACAAGAAACAATATTTAAACAAAGAGCAAAACAACTTGGCTCTGGCTCTGATACCATTTGTTGGATCTATAAAAAGAAATTGACGAATTGTGTACCTTATATTTTGCAGCGGAAGTCGTTGATTTTGCTACTTTAACATGATTGCTTCAAAGTCCTACTTTGAATAACTAGGAAGCAAAGTTTGATTCACAAACTAAAGTTGTGTTATCTTTTGTTATTTATTTTTACGTTGTCTCTCTTTCTTTTGACTGTAAAGGAATAAAATCCTTTTATCAAGAGGGGTTGGAAAGTTTTTCAGCTTAATAATTGCTCCCCCCTTCTTTTTCAAATAAGAGATAATTAGTTCTTATCTTTTATCAAACAAATTCTTGGATCGGGTCGATCCACATGGGCGACCCATGACCCAAAACTTAAAGATAAGATTTTGTGTTGTAGCTGTCACTTAATTACATTTTCTATTTGATGACTTGACTTAATAGTTTGAAACTTTTGATATTTTTAGCAATCATTTGGATTCTTGTGCAATGGCTCGTGCATTGACTTGAGAATATAAAGTTGCCAATTCAAAATTTGACTGAAAGTGACTAGGTGATCTCCTCAAAATTGATTATTCCAAAGTAACAATAGTAGATTTTCCTTTGCTTAATTTGTGGTTCTCAACATACCCCCATCAAAATTATATCCATCCATTAGTGGTTCACAGTATACTCGTCTATCTAGAATTAGACCATCTCCAATCCACCTCTATTTTATTCTCCATTCTCTATATTTGGAGAGTAAAATAGAGAATGGACACTCCAACCCGCCTCTATATCACTCTGTATTCTTCATATTTAGAGAGGTGAATACTAGTTCTCCAAATTTGGAGAACTAGTATTCACACTCTC
Source organism: Solanum tuberosum (assembly GCF_000226075.1). Classification (NCBI taxonomy): domain Eukaryota; kingdom Viridiplantae; phylum Streptophyta; class Magnoliopsida; order Solanales; family Solanaceae; genus Solanum; species Solanum tuberosum. The sequence continues at coordinate 7,309 of NW_006240360.1, forward strand.
TATTTCACTTTTTGACTTTTTTTTTTATTTCTTTCTAATTAACATATTATTTTAGATATAATGTCATTAATTAAATATCTAATATTCATACTTATTTTTAAATGTAATATAATATTTTTAAAAATATATTATTAATATATACTACTTTCATCCGAATTAATAGTATTTTATATAATTTTTGTCGATAATATAATTTGATTTTATTATGAATTTTCACTATAAAGAATACACAAAATTAAAATGATAAGATGAAAAATTTAATTGAAAAATACAACACATAATATGATTTTAATTTAAATACAAGATAACAATACAATACAAAACATTTTATATTTAAATACAAGATAAAATACAAACAATACATTACATAATAATTAATTCGCAATGAAACAAGAATCATGCCAAAAGATGTTGAACGTGCATTCAGAATTTTGCAATCACGTTTTGCAATTTTTGCAGGACCGTCACGTTTTTGGAGAAAATAAATGCTACATTATATGATGACTACATGTATTATACTGCACAATATGATAATTGAGGATGAATGTGATCTTAATGCACCGATCCAAGCTGTCGTAAAGGCTCCAACTCTAACGACAGAAATGGTGGTAGATGAAAATCTCCGATTTGAACAAATTTTTAATAGACATAAAATATTAAGGACAAAAATGCTCATTTTGAACTCCGTAATGCATTAATAGAGCATTTATTGGAGCAACATAATAATTTTGAAAAATTGAGTGTTTATGTAATTGTATTTCACTTTTATTTGAATTTGTCTATTAATTTGTAGCTTATATAATATTTTATTAAAATTTATGTTATTTAAAATTTAGAATAAAATATAATATTATATTAAATTAAAAAAATTAAAAAAATTTATCACATGAAAATTATATAAAGTAACTATTTGGGAAAAAGGAAATAAAGGAGTTATTATGAAATAAGAAAATAAGAATGAAATAGAAATAATAATATAATATTGAGGAGAGAGAAAAAGATTCATTTTTAGAGAGTA
>NW_006240361.1:0-8251 GCF_000226075.1 Solanum tuberosum
AGGGATTTTAGGTTAGGGTCTAGAGCTTAAGTTTTTCTAAAAAAATTTAGGTCAACCGTTGTTTTCAATTTAGGATTGATAAAGATTTTTTAGGATCAATATTGTTTTTACGGTATATGAGTTCTAAGGGGTTAGGACTTAGGGTTTTAGATTAAGGAATTTTTTAGGGTTTTTAAGGTTTGGTTTTGGAATTTTAGTTTTAGGGTTTTAAAGGTTTTTATTGTTTAGCTCTTCTTAGGTTTTCTTAGGGTTTAGGGCTTCTCCTTTCCTTGTTTGTAAGCAATTACATAAGGAAAAGTTTCAATAAACTCTACCCATTTAGCATGCCTACGACTAAGTTTACCTTGGCTCTTCAAGTATTTTAATGACTCATGATTAGTCTTGACCACGAATTCTCGAGGCCACAAGTAATGCTGCCATGTAGCTAATGCCCTTACCAAGGCATATAGCTCCGTATCATAAGTTGAGTAGTTCAATGTTGCTCCACTTAGCTTTTCACCAAAGTAGGCAATTGGCTTGGAGTCTTGCATCAAAACTGCACATATGCCCTTACCAGAGGCATCACACACAACTTCAAATGACTTAGAAAAATCAGGCAATTGCAAAAGAGGAGCAGAACACAATTTATCCTTCAGCAAGTTAAATGCATCATCTTGTTCCTTTCCCCATGTAAAAACCTTATCTTTTCTAATAACTTCAGTTAAAGGAGCAGGAATGGTGCTAAAGTCTCGCACAAACTTCATATAAAAACTAGCAAGTCCATGAAAACTCCTAACTTCAGTTACACTATTAGGGTTAGGCCATTCTTTTATTGCCTTGATTTTCTCATCATCTACTTCAACTCCCTTAGAGTTGACCACAAAACCTAAGAAAACCACACGATCCACACAGAAAGTACACTTTTTGAGATTAGCAAATAAGCGCTAATTTATAAGAACTTCAAAAACTTATTTTAAGTGCTTTAGGTGTTCATCCAGATTTTGAGAAAAGATCAAGATGTCATCAAAATACACCACAATAAATTTTCCATGGAAATCTTTAAAAACATGATTCATTAGTCTCATAAAAGTGCTTGGTGCATTAGTCAAGCCAAAGGGCATAACTAACCACTCATAAAGTCCATATTTGGTCTTAAAAGCAGTTTTCCATTCATCTCCAGGGTTCATACGAATCTGATGGTAACCACTCTTTAGATCAATTTTAGAAAAGATTTTGGAACCATACAGTTGGTCCAACATATCATCAAGACGTGGGATAGGATGGCGATACTTTACCGTTATCTTGTTGATGGATCGACAATCTACACACATCATCCATGTTCCATCCTTTTTGGGGACCAATAGGACTGGAACAGAGCATGGGCTCATACTCTCTCGAATAAATCCCTTCTCAAGCAATTCTTCAACTTGCCTTTGTAATTCTTTGGTCTCTTCAGGATTGCTCCTATAGGCAGGCCCATTTAGGAAGTTGAGACCCAGGCACAAAGTCATTTGGTGCTCAATCTCTCTCAAAGGTGGCAATCCCCTTTTGGAGTGTCATCAGGAAAAACATCTTCAAAATTCTGCAAAAGAGAAGAAACACTATTTGGCAAAGAAGGAGTTAGTTGTTCAAAATTAATCAATACTTCTTTGTAAGTAAGTAGTATTATGGCAGCCCCTCTCTCCTAGCATTCAAACACTCTTTGGCTTTTATATAAAGGCTCTCATTTTTCTTTTCCTTAGCCTCTTTCCTCTCACCAAAACATTTTATTTTTTACTCACACCCTCTTTTACCTCTTTACTTAGATCGCTGCCCTCTCTCTTTCTCTCGGCCATCTCTCTTTTTATCTATCTCTTGGCCTTTTAATTTCCCTCAAGCTCACTTTTTACCTCTCCCTTTTGTTTTCCCATTGTTTCCCTCAATCATTTTTGATCTTCAAACACTTGAGAAGGAGATAATGGTGCAAGAGTATACTTCTTACCATTATGCAGAAGACTATACCTATTCTTTCTCCCATGATGAGTAGTATCCCTATCATACTGCCAAGGTCGGCCAAGTAAAACATGACATGCTTAAATTGGAACTATATCACAAAGAATCTCATCTTCATACCTACCAACATTGAATGAAATCATGCATTGTTTGTTTACTTTTACTTCTCCACAATCATTCAACCATTGGAGCCTATATGGGGTAGAGCGCTTCATGCATGCAATTCCTAGTTTATCCACCAAGTATGAACTCACCACATTTGCACAACTCCCCCCATCAATAATCATAGAATAAGTCTTCCCTTTTATCCCACACCTAGTATGAAACAAATTCTCTCTCTGCCCTTCATCAACAATACCCAAATTGATAGTCATAATTCTCCTAACCACCCCAATTATACCATCATTAGGCAATTCCAAATCATCTTCCTCACTTACACCTTCTCCCTCTTCTTCTTCCCCCTCACTTTTTTCACTCTCATATTCTCCATTCTCTCTAAGTAGGATGTTTCTTCTACTTGGACATTCATGCATCATATGCCCCCTTCCATGACATTTGTGACATTGAATAGAACTTGAAGGTTTAGAAGATTTAGGATTAAAGGTTTTACCTCCCTCCTCAACTTTACCTTTACCTCTATCATCTTGAGGTTTGGAAGGAGCTTTCCCCTCTTGAGTTGACCATGGCTTCTTAGAGATAGTGTTTGGTCGACTTCTCCATGAGTTATTTTGCTGCTTTTTCTCAATTTGTTTTTCAACTTTTACAGACAAATCAACTAACTCATCTAAAGTTACATATTGTTGTATCTCTACTACATTAGCTATTTCTGTATTTAAACCATTTAAAAATCTAGCTATTGTAGCCTCTTCTTCCTCCATGCAGTTAGCTTGGATCATAGCCATATCCATGCTTTTGAAGTACTCATCCACCGACATGGAGCCTTGCTTCAAGCGTTGAAGGCGAGATTGTAGATCTCTTTGGAAGTATGATGGAATAAATCGCTTTCTCATTACCCTCTTCATCTCTGCCCACGTAGCAATAGGTGGTAGCTCCTCTTGCAATCTGTCCCTAGCAAGCTTTTTCCACCAAGAAGCAGCATAATCAGAAAACTCAACAACAGCAAGTTTAACTTTCTTACCCTCAGAGTAGTTATGGCAATCAAAGATGGCTTCAACTCGTCTCTCCCAATCAAGGTACAAGTCTGGATCCCTTGTCCCCTTGAAAGATGGCATCTTCATCTTTATACTATTTATATTATCATCTTCTACTCTACCTCTTTGTCCCCTCCTATCTCTTCTTTCTAGATTAAATTCAACATCAAAATCATCATTATCATATTCAGGATTTACAAAAGGGATATGGGGTACATTCCTTCTAACTTGGGGTCTAACATTATTTGGGGGTACAACATTATTCTCCCTCCTAATTGCAGCTATGGTGTCATTTTACTCGATAATCATATCCCTCATCTCTTGAAATTGAAGGGTCCATCTCTCAAATTGTTGGTGCATAGCTTGAAGGGTGAAGTCGTTCCTTCCTTTGACCTCGGCTTCTAAGCGAGCCCTTTCCTCATCACCACCTGAATTAGACATCTAAAAAAAAAGATCAAGTATCACACTTTTTAATATGGCTTTTACCCTCTTTTAAAACTCACCCACACTTGCCTTTTTCCACTCAAAATAACCTTTGAACGAGAATACTTTGTAGATTTATAATTAAACCAAAACGTGTATCAAGTTCGTAGTGATAAAGTATGGAATCTTGGGGTACAAAAGGAAAGTAAAGAACTAGTCCTAGAACAAGTAGGATTTAGTTGAAACAAAACACGAATAAAAAGGAACTTATTTTAGAATTATAAGAACAAGAAGAAAAAAATTCCTCTTATTCTTAAAGATCTACAGTCCCCTCTTCTTGCTACCTTCTTGCTTGGAAACAAATTAATGCAAAACTTGGAGAGCAAGTAATAAGATTTCTTGAATAGCAAGTAATAAGCTTTCTTGGGTATCAAGTAATCAACTTTCTTGGAGGACAAGTAATCAGATTTCTTAGAGGGAAAGTTATAACCTTTTTTTTTTCACGCTACAGTATTTTTATTTTTTTTTGTTCACGCTACGGTTTTTTTTTTTGCTCTAATATAAGAAGAAATCCCAAGATTTATCAAGAACGGAATCTTGATAGAACCGCTCTGATACCACTTGATAACAACAAGGTTAAAGGAGATCACAAATAGAGAATTGAATATTAGAATGCGGAAGCACAAAAAAAAGAAACAACAAAACTAACTAAAGATATGGGAGATTCGAAGGAAAGATCCATGATACCACTTATAACAGAAAGGTTAAGGAGATCACAATTAGAGAATTGAATATTAGAATGAGGAAGCACAAAAGAAAAGAAACAAAAAAACCTAACTAAAGATATGGGAAATTCAAAGAAAAGATCCAACAATTTCCAAGGATTAGATGTTCTAAGGTCTTGAAAAGATCCAAGTAACAACGTATAGATTTATGGAAGAAATCCAACGTCTTTACTTGAGAAAACGAATCAAAATGATAGATTTGGATCTTGACTGCTTTATGAGTAACTAAAGACAATAATTAGTATGTAGAAACTAATCACCTTCTAAAGAATACAAAAAAGAAACCAAAGATATCACAAAAAGAAGTTACTTTATACCTTAAACTATGAAACTAGTAAAGGTTTAAAGATAAATTCTCAAAGAACAAGTCACAAAGGTTCAAAGAACTCTCTCAAATATTATTAATATCGATGTAAATTGTCTTTAATGAATGAAAAGGACTCCTATATATAGGAGAAGGGGAAACCACGTCCAAGACCCCTTATAGGAAGCTAAAAGGCCAGTCAAAACCTAGAAAGACAATTACAAGGAATCCTACTCTAGAAAGGAAATAAAGTAACCTAATTAGGAACAAATTTAGTACTTCTAGGAAAGCATTAAATGGTACTTAGGAGACCATAAATAGACTAAGGAAAATATTAATAACCTATATATAAATAAAGAAATAAGTTAAATCCCAACTAGGAAAAGAATCTTGACAATCTTGGAAAGTTTGACTAGTCTTCTCTCAAAACTTGAGCAGAAAGAAACTCTTGTTGTGGCTGATTCTTGGACTCCTCTTTACCTTATTTGCACGAAATTGGACCTTAAAATTCCTCATCTTGGGCTTGAATTTGGGCCACCAAATAATTGTAGCATTTGGACAATTCCTCTCTCTTGGGCTTGAGCTCTTCTTCCCCAATAAGACACCTTTGGATCAGCGATTGAAGCCCATTGAGCTTATCATTGAACCCCTTGGTTTGATATCTTGTTATGCGCTTCGTTGGAGTTTCTGAAGCTTCATCCTTGTCCTTTAATGGAGTAGAGCTTCCTTGGATGCTATCATTCCCCTCTTCTTGAAGAGAATTCGTCCTCGAATTCAAATCTGCATCAATGAGGACTGAATATGCTGGGACAAGCACCCAGCTAACTCTAGCAAAACTGAAACAAAAATGAAAGACTAAATATTAAAACATGTAAATCGTCCTCGAAAAATGAGGACTCACCACTGATATTGTTGAATACGGATCGGGAACCGATCTCCGCGTGATCTGAATGCTGAGGACCTGAACATACATCAAGAGAAGAGGTAACGTAGAGTATGTATCAGCAGTTGAAAGATTCTGAGCAAGCATGACATGACAAAGCTGAACAAATATATATAACTTAACAGAGCATATTGAAGAATAATATAATCTGAACATGATGAATAAGATTTTAGGTTTTCGTTTAAGGGATTTTAGGTTAGAGTTTAGAACTTAAGTTATTCTAAAAAAATTTAGGTCAAGAGTTGTTTTCAATTTAGGATTGATAAAGATTTTTTAGGATCAATATTGTTTTTACGATATATGAGTTCTAAGGGCTTAGGACTTAGGGTTTTAGATTAAGGAATTTTTTAGGGTTTTTAAGGTTTGTTTTTGGAATTTTTAGTTTTAGGGTTTTAAAGGTTTTTATGGTTTAGCTCTTCTTAGGATTTTTTAAGGTTTAGGGATTCTTAGAGTTTCATAAGTCTTAGGGTTACGGGTTCATCCCTAAGGTTTAGGGTTTAAGTTTCTTAGGGTTTGAGTTTAACATTTAAGGTCTCCTAAGTTTTTTTTGGGTCATTTAGGGTGTAGGTGTTTAGGTTTTAGTGTTTTAGGTTTAGGGTTTTTCTACGGTTTAGGGTTTAGGTTTGTTAGGTTTAAGATTTTTTAGGTTTAGAGTTTTTAAAGTTTTTTTTGTTGTTTTTTAATGTTTATATTTTTTTGGATTTAGAATTTCTAAGGGTTTAGGGCTTCTTAGAGTTTCATAAGGCTTAGGGTTGGGGGTTTATCCCTAAGGTTTAGGGTTTAGGTTTCTTAGGGTTTGAGTTGAACATTTAAGGTCTCCTAGGTTTTTTTGGGTCATTCAGGGTGTAGGGTTTAGTGTTTTAGGTTTAGGGTTTTTCTAGAATAGAGTTTAGGTTTGTTAGGTTTAAGATTTTTTAGGTTTAGAGTTTTTAAAGTTTTTTTTGTTGTTTTTTAATGTTTATATTTTCTTAGGATTTAGGATTTCTTAGAGTTTCATTGGGCTTAAGGTTGGGGGTTTATCCCTAAGGTTTAGGGTTTAGGTTTCTTAGGGTTTGAGTTGAACATTTAAGGTCTCCTAGGTTTTTTTGGGTCATTCAGGGTGTAGGGTTTAGTGTTTTAGGTTTAGGGTTTTTCTAGAATAGAGTTTAGGTTTGTTAGGTTTAAGATTTTTTAGAGGTTTTCTAGGGTTAGAGTTTATAAAAATAAATTTATTGTTTTTTAGGGTTTTGGGTTTCTTAGTCCTTTTTGGGTTTAGGGTTTGGGGTTTTCTTAGGGTTAGGGTTTTGGGTTTATGATTTTTAAGGGTTTGGGGTTTTGGGCTTATGATTTTTAAGGGTTTAGGGTTCAATTTATGTTTTTTTTAGGTTTATGATTAAGGTTTTCAAATGTTTTAAGGTTTCTTAGGTTTTTTTAAGAATTTGGATTTCTTAACATTTAGGATTACGTAAGCCTAATATATTTAGGGTTTTTTCTAGGGCTTATGGTTTTAAAGGGATTTTTTTTCCTCGGGTATTATAGTTTTAGGTGTTTAAATGGATTTTTGTGTGTAGGATTTCTTAGGATTCCATATGGTTTGGGGTTTAAGGTTTAGCCCTATGATTTAGAGTTTCTTAGGGTATATTATTTATCGTTTAGGACTTCTTAGGGTTTTAGTTTTTTTAAGGGTTTTTAGGATTTAGGGTTTTGGACTTAAGATTTTCTAGGGTTTTATTAGGTTTAGAGGAATTTTTAGGTTTAGGGTTTTAAGGTGTTTAGGATTTTTATGGTTTGTTAACGATTAAGGGGTTCTTAGATCGTACGGATTTTATAGGGTTTTTAGGGTTTACGGTTTTTAAAAGTGTTTTAGGGATTTTTTTTTATTTCTTAAAGCTTAGGGTTTCTTAAGGTTTAGGGTTTCTTTGGGTATAAGGTCTAGGTTTTTATTTAAGGGTTTTTAAGGTTTAGGGCTTAAGTTTTTGTAGAATATTTTATGTCACGCCTCAAATCCATTAAGACGGACAGGCACTCGATGCCCTAAAGGCCCGGGAGAACCAACATGTGACCTGTGCTTACTATGCATATAGATGAAATTTTTTTGAAAATTTCGCCAGGGACGCAGCGATACGAACCGACGTATGTAGACCAAAAACTTATATACAAGACTTGGCCGTTGAGGCCACAACTTGTTAAGATGCAACTGAACCATATACATAAGTCTACAAAGCCTCTAAAAGATAGAAACCCTTAGAGTAGGTCGGGACAGACCCCGCCTTACCCCTAACCACGATACAATACCATAATGAATCTACCAAGGGCTCAATAAAGCTCCGAAGCAATCTGGAGCTCACCAAAAGTAGCTGAGTGTCGTATGCTCCTACTGAGGAGGTCTACTAGCGGGAGTACCTGTGCCTACAGCATGGAACGCAGCGTCCCCCGCGAGGGACGTCAGTACGAAAACTGTACTGAATATGTAAGGCAACTACATATATAAAATAAGAGTTCAAACGAAACCAGGTATCAACGTATAAGTGCATAAATTAGAATAGGAGGCCGCCTCTGTTAACTCTTGTGGGGTCATGTATGTTACATTCTTGTCTTTACCTTTATGTGTGTTATGAACTTTATAAGGCATGTGATACGAGTGACCAGCTGATTAGTGGTAGAAGAGGATGACCCATGCTAGCCATTTTAACCC
>NW_006240362.1:0-8250 GCF_000226075.1 Solanum tuberosum
AATTTTAAAGAATTTATTTTCATAGAGAAATTTTTTTAATTTTTTTTTGACCAATCGAACCTGAACCTGAGACTCCTATCTCCTAATTATTAGGGGAGAAAAGATGAATATTTTTCCAAGCTTATGCTATTTTCAAAGTTTAAGATATTGTCCTTTAACGTATTCAACGTGACAATTGACAGTGATGAAATTTAAGATTCACCAAACAAAAGTTAAGAAGGCAAAGCAACTTTTGTGGTTATAAATTGAAGGTTCCAAAGATAGTGAGATGCACCAAACTTTGATCTCTTTGAGACAATTATATATCCTCTTCTCCAATTATTTTAATTTTTTGCTTCTATTAGAATGGGAACTGAAAGTGTACGTAATATTTATGCTCAATTTTCTATTCTTTCTTTTATATACTCATTTATTCATTTTAAATCATATTAATACATATATTAATTTTTTTGTGATTATGAAATAGGAGTTTGACTCAATGGTTGTCGCAACAAAAAATGGAATCAATGCACCATCGTCTCCGAGGGAAAATATGTGTCTTAGTTTGATTGAACCTGTTAAGGATAAAACATCTTTTGAAGAATTGAACATGATTTTGACTCAATACGTAGAAACATTATCCCAGAGGATGAAATATCATATAGGTAATCAGTAGATATACATTCTTTTTGTATAAATGCGGGAGATAATATTTCAGAGAGGTGTGTTTCTCAAACTAATATGTGATAGTTTAGGTATAAAATTCACACTTCCAATAGTTTAGATATCAAATTAATTAAAAAAATGAGATATTTTAGATGTGTTTTTGACACCTCACTCAAAATAAAAATATAAAACCTTTGTACTTCTTACTGCAACTTCATATTATCGAGAATATGACTCTAGATAGGAGGGGAGTGGAGGTCCTGTATTAGGATAGAAAGTTAGTAGGGATAGAATGTTGTCTTGTCTTGCTTTTTTTTTTCTTAATCTATTATCATGTATTGTGTATTATGTTTCGATTATTATACTATTTTGTTGTTGGTATTGTTTCTTTCGTAACTTGTAGGCTCTACGGTGTTTTTCTTATTAACTATAATGTTTTCTCCTTTATTTTCCTCTCCTTTACTTGGGTTTGATGTAATCTTTAGGAAACAACCTCTCTACCTCATGGAGGTAGAGATGAGGTATGCGTAGACTCTATCGTCTCACATTGAATTTGATGAAATTTTACGGAATGTGTTATTGAAGGTATGCGTACACTCTATCGTCTCACATTCATTTTAATGAAATTTTACGGAATGTGTTATTGTTATTGTACTTTTATAAAAAAAATAATGCATTAATTAAATATGTATGGCATTATTTATTTAATAAATGAGTTAGGGAGTTGTTGTCAAATAAATAAATAAAAAAAGTTAGGGAGTTTATAAATTTCCCGAGTACAAACGTAATGTGCTGGAGGTATATATATTATACTCCTTACAAAGAAATTAAAATATTAATTATTACATAGATTTTTTATAGTAAATTTGTCCTACTAGACAGTGTGTTTAGCGGCCTTTTATTAATAATATAATTAAAAGAAATTCAACAGAAATAAGTAATGCAAGGAGGACTAGACATTATCTTACCAATTCTAATGAGGTAAGAAACCTCTACTAGTTAACTTGCATGAAGAAAATAAGAACAAGACAAAATTAAATATTTTATGATCTTCACCAGTTTGTATTACACTCTATGATGATATTACAAATTAAGATGCTAAAAGTAGTGCAAAAGTATAAAATCCATAATGAAATTTGAGTAATCAAACTCAAACTTCATTTTACAAAAGTTTTGAGCATTAGGTTATCCATTATATATGTAAATTTGATCTCTCTAGACTAAAAGTAGTGCAAAAGTTTAAAATCCATAATGAAATTTGAGTAATCAAACTCAAACTTCATTTTACAAAAGTTTTGAGCATTAGGTTATCCATTATATATGTAAATTTGATCTCTCTAGATTGTTTATTTTACAGGTTATCCAATTAACCTTTATTATGAACATCATGCTGCTTTAGGCCCACTCTTGCAATTTCATTTGAACAATTTTGGAGACCCCTTTACTCAGCACCCTACAGATTTCCATTCAAAAGATTTTGAAGTGGCTGTTTTAGATTGGTTTGCACAACTCTGGGAAATTGAGAAAGATGAATATTGGGGATACATTACTAGTGGTGGCACTGAGGGCAATCTCCATGGCCTTTTGGTTGGGTAAGTTTCACTTTCAGAGGCAAATCTAGTTACAAGTTGATCATCTGAATTCAATATTTTCAAGCCACGTATTATACTTATATGTATAATATGAAAAATATGGGAAATACATAAAATTAAGTTGTATGAATTGAAAAACACAATATTTAGGCATAACACCATGAGTCTAACATACCTATCTTCACTTTCACAATTTGTGTAGAAGAGAGCTACTTCCCGATGGAATAATATATGCATCAACAGACTCACATTACTCGATCTTCAAAGCAGCAAGAATGTATCGAATGGATCTAGAAACTATTAACACTTTAGTTAATGGGGAAATTGATTATGAAGATTTGCGATCAAAGTTACTTGTCAACAAGAACAAACCAGCCATCATCAATATCAATTTTGGTAGATCATATATACACATATATATTTAGATCATATGTGGAATACTATTATTTTTAAAAATTTATGTTAATTTATGTATTTGTAGGAACTACCTACAAAGGAGCAATTGATGATGTTGATATGATCCTACAAATACTTGAAAATTGTGGTTATTCCAATGATAGGTTTTACATCCATTGTGATGCTGCACTATATGGGTTAATTGTCCCCTTCATCAACCATGTAAGGATATTAATTACTTTAGTCCATTATTTTCTTTTAAGGGAACAAATAGAAAATGACACGTGTCTCTTTGTATTCATCAATAGGCGAAAATAATTACCTTCAAGAAGTCAATAGGCAGTATTTCAGTTTCAGGCCACAAATTTTTGGGATGTTCCATGCTTTGTGGAGTTCAAATAACAAGGAAAACTTACATTACTACTATCTCAAGAAAGTTGAGTATATTGCCTCAATAGATAATACAATTTCTGGAAGTCGAAATGGTTTGGCACCAATATTCTTATGGTACAGTTTAAGCATGAAAGGTCATGTCGGATTGCAACAGGATGCCAAAATGTTCTATGAAAATGCTCGGTATTTGAAGGACCGGCTTCATAAAGCAGGAATTAGTGCTATGCTCAATGAGTTAAGCAATATCGTGGTGTTTGAACGACCTTGTGACGATAAGTTCATTCGTCGTTGGGCAACTATCTTGCACAAGAGATACGGCACATGTTGTGGTTATGTCAGGCACAACAAAAGAAATCATAGACAATTTTTTCAAAGATTTAATGCAAGAGAGGGAAAAATGGTGTGGAATAATTTTGGCTCCTTGTCTAGCAGATGATATAGGTTCTCAAAATTGTCTATGCTCCTATCACAACATGCATCACTAAAATTCCTTTGGAATGGTTTGATTATGGAGTATGTTGGAGTGACTCAAAAATTGCTATTAGAGTTTGAAAACAAATTTTCATGTATCTTTTTATTATTTGATTTTTTAAAATTTATTTTTTGAAATGAGAAGTGTCTCATTATCATCTTGTTTGCAACAAATTTTGAATATGTGGAAAGTAAATCAATCATAAATAAAATCTGAAGAAACAAGAATATTATTGATAGAACAACTTGATTCTTCTCTATGGATTTCTCCGTGGTTCGAGGGCTATTAGTAATGTATTTCATGAACATACGAGACCATATCGTCTTGATCTCTTTATGAATATCTCATGAATTTTATGAAATTTTGGAGATTTTGATCTTTATGTGTTAGTTCGAAGTTGATATGAGATGTTAGTTCGTAGTTGATATGAAGTTTTGATGATTTAACAAACTTATCGATCTAACAAGGAACCAGATCCTTGTTATTGGGACTGCTAATAGGGAAATGAATGAATAAACTTAGTGTGAAGAATATTTGTGTGTAATCATCAAAAAAGGGGGAAATGTTATATTCTAGGTGTTTTGATGATCCTCACAAATGCAGGGACCTGGTCCCTGGCAGAGTGCTCTCGTCCAGATACAAATGGAGTACAGCTGTAAAGCTGTCATGTCAGGTGGTAGGTGAAAAGTGCAGTGTACTGCACCAACAGGAAGAGCGGACGAGACTATCTATTTCAGTGTCTCACAAATGCAGGGCCCTGGTCCTCGGCTGAGTTCTCTCGTCTAGATCCATAATGGGGTACAGCTGGAAAGTTGCCCACGTTGTTGACACCCAATTTTGGCCTAACATTTTCAAAAATTCGCAAATTTTAAGTTTTACTTATTTAATAGTTCAAAATAAATTTTTATAATTTTAAATAAGTTTATCGATAACTATCCTTATTTATCAAAATTTAGGATTTTCTTTTATCAGTTAATCTTAAAATTGCATTTTTACATGTCATTAGTTATGTTCATTATTTTATTTTTTTTAATATTCATTTTATTTGTTACATTTGTTAATATTCATTTTGATATTTTGCACAACCTATAAATTCATTCAAATACAAATAATATTTCATACACATATATTTTATTAATCGGTGATTTTGTCCCACGATTTTAAAATAGTGGTATTATAGTTTTCAACTCCCTATATAAAGAAAAGTTTGTCTATTAGGATAGAGGGGGGTGGTGAATTAATTTTTTTGAGAGGGGTTTACTATTTTCAGATTTTTATTCACAATAGGGTTTCACTATTTATAAATTTTCCGGCGCCGCCACCACCGGATTCCGGCCAAGCTCGAACAGCCCTAAAACCCCTATTTTTTCCCTCCCATTTCTTCTCCAAACCAGATCCAAGACCCCTTCAGGCTACTCTCACTTTGTCATTTCCGGCAAAATTCCGGTGAAATCCCACCTCTTTTCCGACCAGACAACTCAACAGCTTCCCAACACCACCATATCTCCACCCAAAAACGACCAAGGATCCACCACAAGCCCATCTCTGGCGAAAACATCCAAATACCCGCCTGAAACCAACAACTCGGACAGCGAACAACAACTCCAGCGAGGAAACCACGTCGCGAACAACCACAAAGCTCCGACAAGCTAAAACCCATTTCCAGATCCACTCGAAAAATTGCAATCTTTGGTAATTTTTTCTTTTATTTTGCATTTCTATATATCTCTGTATATATTTTCAGATGCTGATATTAGTGTTGATGCATATTTTCTATTTTAGTGTTTGTTTAGTTGCAACAACAACAACCAGCAGCTCCGACCTCCGGCAAAGAAGTCAGACCCAACCAAATCTCAGCCAAAGCACACATTGTCACTCCATTTCCGGCGGACCACCGTTTCAATACTGTTGGTATGCCTTTTCCTTTATCTATTTTGGCTTATGTCCTCATCTTATTTGCTATTTTTTTTTTTTTATTATTATTTTTCATCACTTCCATTATTTGTGTATCATAAATTAGCTTCTGCCTTTGTTAATTTTTAATTACTATAAAGTGACATCCAAAGTGTTTAGTTTTAATCTAGAATGTTGGCATCATAACTTTCATTATATTGACTATGCTATTCATTATTTTATATAGGTTTCTTAATTTTTCATTTTAATCTTTGTGCTATTATCTTCTTCTTCTTTTTTTTCATTTTTTTTTTTTGGTCATCTTCTTTTTTTTTCATTTTTATTTTTTGGTCAATAGATCTGGATATGCATGGTTGCTAATTCTTTATTTATATTTTCTTTTTTTCTCTTAAGTTAATTTAGTTTTGTTCGTTGTGATGGTAGTAGTATTTTCTGTTAAAGTTTATAGTTTTTTTTTCATTATAGATTATTGTGTGTTTGTTTGAACTTATCTATTTTTATTTTATTTTCATTTTGATTTGGGCTATGTTAGTTATTCTTTGTTACATTTTTAAAGTTTTATTTTTTATTTTACCTTTTCTCATTATTATTTTTTAGCATAGTGTTTCCAGTGATACACGTTTGCCAAGTTGCCTTAGTTTATAATTTATTTTGAATAGGAAGACATGTGTTTATTTTAGATTTAATCAAAATTGATTGCATTTCACTTTTTAAGGAAGGCCAGTGACCCGTGTTGCTTTATTTATTTATTTTAAATTATTTTGTTTGGTTTTTATTATTTTTATGTAGTTTATGAAATATTGTCACTTGTTAATTTTATATGATTGTGTAAAAAAATAAAATATTCAATTGGTCAATGAAAAAATCTCTCCGTCGATTTTGGACGCCTTCCCATTTTAAAAGACGGAATTTTAGTTTAAGTTTGTATATTTTATTTGTTAAAAATGGCCAATGAAAAAATTTCTCCGTCGATTTTAGAGCCTTCCCATTTTAAAAGACGAAATTTTAGTTTAAGTTTATATATTTTATTTGTTAAGAATGGCCAATGAAAAAATCTCTCCGTCGGTTTTGGAGGCCTTCCGTCGATTTTGGAGACTTCCACATTTTAAATAGCTCCAGTTTTAGGTTCTTTTTGTTGTTATTTTTACTTGGTGGAACACATTTCTTATAATATTTTAAGTTTGTTAGACTTTTCAAACAAAGCTGAAATTTAGTTGGAATTTAAGTATTTGAATAGTTTCTTTTCTTTTCGGTCTCTGTTACTATTATTACTGTTGGTTGCTGCTCTTTCTTATCTTGTTGTTGACTTTCTTTTTCACTTTTGAATTATGTTATGTTTATTCCATTTTTGTTTAATAACTTGTGATTGTTTACATAATCATGGTTACGTTTTGTTCATGATAGTTGCAAGCTCTCTGTTTTATTGTTTTTTTTTCCTATAGTTTGATTTATTTATTTTTGTTTGTTGTTCAATTCATGTGAAAGAATATACATGTAGAGGGTCAGTTGTTAATTAATTGATATTGATTTTATATATTTTTTTTAATGTGGGACACACCTTTTAGCTAAATGCCATGATTTCTTTTGTTTTGGTTGCTTGTGTCATTGATATTATTTCTTATTTAGATTGGTATAGGTATGGCTACGGTATGTTCACCACTTCACTTTATTATTGTTGTTTTATTTTTCAGTTGTAATTGTTGACTTTATGTTTACTACTTTATCAATTGTTTCTTCCTATTTTGATTAGCTAGTTTTATGTTCATGTTATATTGCTTTGATATTTTATTTTTATTTGCCATCTTATTTATGTTATTATGTTTATTTGAGCATTTAATTTAATGGCCAATGAAAAAATCTCTCCGTCGATTTTGGAGGCCTCCACATTTTAAAAGACGAAAATTTAGTTTAAATTTATATGAGTTTTATGTTAAAATTGGCCGATGAAGAAATTACCGTTGATTTCCAAGGCCTCCCATGTTAATAAGACGGGTTTTTATCTTTTAAGTTATTGTGTAATTCACTTATTTTTATTCATATTTATTTATTACTAACACTTTTACTAAGTGTCTTTACAGGTACCCGGAGCTGCTTCCCATTGAAGCTATTCGAACAAAGTTCGAACAATATTTTGATTCATTATCGTATATTATTGACGATAGAAAAATCTAGGTTGTTTCTTATAATATTTTATTTTATTACTTGTGTATCTTGTATGTTTGTTTTATTTGTATATTATTTTTATTTCCTCCTCAATTTGAAAAAAATAAACTCAGTCGGAACCCACATTTGTGGATTTTGAAGGATGCCTAACACCTTTCCTTCGGAATAATTTGAACCCCTTATCTAGAATCTTGGTTCCGTAGATCACTTAATGGTTTTCCTAGTTTTTTCCTAAAATTAGGTGGCGACTCCTTTAAAATTTGTTTATTCTTAAAATTCTTTTAAAATTGAATCAATTGATTATTTTTTGAGTCACCGCGACGTTTCGCCCTTTTTGAATAGAGTAGGGATGTAAACACACGTCAGAAGTTGGTGGAGCCGTCAGAGTACTACACCAATCAAAAAGGACGAGGTTGTTTGTCAAACGGTTAATAGCTCTTTATGGTTGACTTAGTCAACATGACAAACAACAAATTAATTCATTCATTCAAAAAGAGAGTGAGCCATCACGTCTTCTCAAGAACTTACTAAGAAAAGTCTGCAAGGGACCTGGTCCCTGAAAGACTGCGTATGTGAAAGGATGACAAGACAGCTGTTAGAAAAGCTGCCACTTCTGATGTGGTAGGTGCACGTCCTTCCAGAGAGGCAGGCTCTCAGCCAATGGGCGGTCCCAAG
>NW_006240363.1:0-162 GCF_000226075.1 Solanum tuberosum
CTACAACAGGAACAACTATGGCAACAAAAACGATCGGACTAGACCTTATGTTCCTCCTCAAAATCGAGAAGCTGGTGCTAGGGAAACTGGAGGCAATATGGCGCGCATCGAAGATATGATGCAGAAGATGATGAGAAGGTTTGATGCAACTGATGAGAATGT
>NW_006240363.1:8010-8233 GCF_000226075.1 Solanum tuberosum
CGCTTTGCACCACAGGTTTGCTTCACCCAATCCATTTTCTTTTACTGTTTTTGGTATGCATTGGGGACAATCGCTTCTATTTTTGTTGGGGGTGGGGTAAATGGATTGTGAATCCTCTCTTGGGGTTTTCTTGCCTGTGTTTTTTTTCCCAAGGGACTGTTTAAGTTTTGTTGAACTGGCATGTCTTAGGATTGTATGTGTAGAAGCATGATATAGAATGAAG
>NW_006240364.1:0-1997 GCF_000226075.1 Solanum tuberosum
CTGCTTTATATTGAAATGATTTTAGTTCAGTTGAGTTCAGTTGAGACCAGGTTTGTTCTTTCAATTCTTTTCAAGCTTATGTCTTGTTTTAGATCTCCCCTCGTATGCTCGTACATTCAATGTAGTGATGCCATTTGGCCTGCATCTTTTAATGATGCAGATACAGGTAACCAGGATCAACATCCAGCGCATCATTGATTCTAGTTGAGCTTCAGAGTTTGTTGGTGAGCCTCCTTATTTTCGGAGGATCCCCTTTTATTATTTTTAGTATGTTTAGTTCATTAGGATGACGCGGGTCTTGTCCCGACGTCCGTCTCAGTTGTTAGAGGCTTCATAGACAATCAAATGTTAGTTCTTTAGTCTTTTCATTTTCATTCTATTATGTTGAGACTTGAGTTGCCACTTTGGCCAGTGAATGTTATTTTAATACATTTTCAGTTATCTTTGAGCTTTCAGTTTACTTTTAAAAGTACAGTTATGTTGAGTTAAGTCTTCCGCTGAGTAAGTAAGCCAGACCAAGGGTTCGCTTAGGGCCAGCAATGTTTCTTGAGTGTCAGTCCCGCCCAGGGTGTAGGTCCTCAAATTATATTTATTTTCCTTCAAGGCATCTCTCAAGGTAGAACAAGCACTCTAAAGCTTCAAGTCTCCGCTCAAGAATTCAAGCTAGTGTCTTCATTTTAGGTATGTGAAATTTAATCAATGGGTATATTTTCGCCCATTGAGTCCTAAAAAAACTTCAGTTCTTCAGTATGTGATTTGTACAAAACCTAGTGTTTTATGATTTGTACATAATTCCAATGAAATACAGTTCTTCTTCATGAATGGCCTTCACTTGCATGATTTTACTTGTATTCCCATAATAATAAATGTATTTTATGAACCCTCAGAGTATAAATATTTTCATGTCTCAGATTTATTCTTTTTCAAATGCATAATCCAGAGTATCATATATCATGATTTAAGACGTTTTAAGATAAATTGTATCTCAATTATCATCAGAAATTTATTAGTTTTATTATGATTCATGAGCTACTCAATTATTATCAGTTATCAGTATGATACAATGTCTTAAGTTAATTGCATATTTCTATTGGGAGTTAACTTAACACCGAGAGGACCTAGGAATGGAGGCTCACCCGTTAGTTGAGGCATGAGACCTTTAGTAACAATCTTTATGTCCCAAAATTACGTGTCACATTAGGCTTATAAGGGTCACCCATTAGTTGTGGCTGATTCCTTGTATTTTACAAACATTAGCTTAGTGGATCCACGTTAGCTCCAGATTAGCCTTTATATCATGACAAAACATTGGACCCGTTTAATGGAGATTATACATCAAACTCCATGCAGTAGCTCACGTGGTTATATGTCGGTTTTAATATCTTCCATAGTTTAGTTTTTGTGAGTTGTTGCATGACCAAACAATATAACTCGTTCGTCTTAATCAATTTCTATTGGTTGCAAATGTTAGAACTTGTCCTAGATCTGGTTTATTTGAGCACATATACTTCCTCCGTTTTATTTTACCTTTGCTTATGGAATATCTAATAATTCTATTTTATCAGTTATCATACCTTTTTATAATAGTTTTATCATGTATCGTACTTTTCTTGTTCAAATTTCTCTTATGTGACATTATGTAACAATGAGAAACTATAGAATCTATCCAAATGTTGTATATATAAAACAATACATTATAGAACAATATAACAACCATCCAATTGAAGTATTAAATCCCAAATATTTGACAAATGAATTAAATATAGAAATATGGCCTTCCATTTATTATTTAGACAGTGTAATTAATTATATACAGAATTGTTCCAAGCAACCTCCTGGAATAATATTTTATTTAAGATAGATCAGTGATAATACTATTTTATGCCGTTATTTAATTGATTGAAATTAGTATATGTATCCGCGGGATGCGCGATAAATATAATAGTTAGAAATTTTATATTCTCACAATCATACAATAAGAGGTGATTCATGGCATA
>NW_006240364.1:2096-6151 GCF_000226075.1 Solanum tuberosum
ATTCGCATACATACACGTATTATAATGAAGCAAGAACAAACATATATCACACAATCATGAAATCACAAACATCACCTACCTCGAATCCAAGCTTGAATCCCCTAAGACACTTGAATCTTCCCTTTCCGGATTCTTTACGCTTGTTCTAGGTCTACAAACAATTAATATACGCAAGGATCAACAATCAAAGGTATAGTTATCCGGATTATAACAAATCCAATAACCCTAGACCAAACCCAAGATCCTAATACCCAGATTAGGGCTTTTTTCCACCATAATTTTCCAGATCAAAATCCTCCCCCATCGATAATCACCCACGAATTTACATTCTATGGATCGAAAAATAGATTTGGGGAGTTAAAACCTAAACTTTAGCCTTAAGAATGGCGAAAAACCGTCAAGAAAGCACATGGGGTCGTTTCCTAGATCTCAAAGTCAAAACTTGCAGAATAAAATGATTTTGGGGTTTATTTCTGTCTTAAATTGCGACTGTCCCGCTATGGCTGCCCCCAACCTACCACAACGGCCCTGCCCTGGCGGGAATAATCCCACCATAACGGCTTGCACGAAAATAGAATGTCGAATTAAGAGCTCCAAACCCCAATTCACAACACACCTTCATCCCACGACACTCAAAAAACACCCGTTCATGCTAATATCAATTCCGGGAGTTCTACTCACCAGAAGTCAATTCCGTAAAGTCGTACGGGTTCCTTAACGTCTTAGATACCCACTCACGCAATCAATTTCATTATTACACTTCTCATTCATTATCATATTTCCCTAGACTCGCCTGACTCCAATTTCATCCAAATCTGGACTAGGATAGGAAATTTCAAGTTACTACTCAAAAGTTTTTCTGGTCCAATTCTTTGCCCATTGGCTTTTCCCTAACGACGGAATCAGGTCGTTATAATAGTTACCAATTTACCCATTACTCATCCCCGAGTGATCAACTAGGAAAGATTGGCTAAAGTAAGAGTAGAGTAATATCTGAATCGTTGAATCACTGGGGATACTTGTCCCGCATACTTTTTCTATCGATTCTGGGCTGCTAGAAGCTTAGCTTGAATACTTCTCACCTTGTCCTGAGCATCCTTCACCAAATCAACTCCTAAAAGGTTTACATCTTCAGCCCCAAACCACCCCTAATGGGGTGTCCTACACATCCTCTCATACAATGCCTCAATGAAGTCATCACAATACTCGAGTGTATAATTATTGTTGTATGTAAACTTAACTACAACAACAACTATTCTCAATAACCACCAAAGTTGATAACACTCACGTCTGCCACATGTTATCAAGGACCTTGACACAATCAGGACTAATCATTTCTCACATAAGCATGATAAAATTCTAAATTAATACTCGCTACAATTAGAGGTAGACCTGAACCAACCAACACACACTCATAATACTCAACCAATCATAGTTCTTATCAACATCTCCTTCTCACAACATAAATTTCCATGAGCTTAAGTTACAAAATTTGATCTTTATACATCAAATACTCATCGAGGGTTATGTCCAAGCATACAACCCTCTAATCATACTATCGAATGCTAGATTTAAAAATTATGATTGTAGATTACCTTTAAGAACAGTAGAATTGGACTCAATGATCCCCGCATTCATCCACACACAATCAATACATGACCTCGACGACTAGACAAATATTAAGATTGTCGAACAACCATGATCACACAGGGTAGCTCTTCTATGAATTTTCATAAGCAACTGGTACATGTCGAACCACTAAAATACTTTAACAACTCCAAGACAACACCAATTATGTCATTCAAAATAACCAACTTTTCCCAATCCTCCCACCCAACCAAGAGAACATCGCAGGATTTGGTACCCCTGATCCACCACTAGGGATCCACTCACAAAAATGAAAACACACTAGAGCATAGCTAGTGAATCATACTCATTATTAAACTCAAAAACAAGAACCAAGCACTTATCATCACACTCGAGCTAATGTCTGTACACTCATTTCTAAAGTTTTTTTCAATAGTTGCCAACCAATCTTATTATATAGTTGCATTCCATCACAAACTCTTATTACCCTTATGCTCAGTCAGCCCTGACTATCACCACAAAGTCAAATTTTCCATCAACACGACACCTCAAACTCAGGTATACCCATCAAGTTAAAAGGACTAACCCAATTTTTATACGCACTTTCTTACTAAAATACTTCAATTGACTTCACCCAAGTATACTCATGGGGACTTTCTTTATCCATAATGTAACACCCCGTATCCTAGATAGACCAAAATGCTGATTTTGAGAAGTTGCAGGTGCAACCCACGGTTGCCATCCATGAACCATAGGTCAAACCATGGCCAGTGCTGGTGGTCCGTGGTTCACCACTGCAACCCCTCCCTAAACCCAGCTCAGAAAATCGGCTAAGTCTCGACCCACAGACAAACCTATGGTTCGTAGGTTAGATTACGGTCTGTGGATCAAGACTCATTTACCTAGCCTCTGACATGAACTACGGTAGACTAGCACGGACCGTCATTCGATGCACAGTCCGTAGGTCTGATCATAGATGAGGGTCAACAGTCAATTAGGGGAAAATTGTTGATTAGGTCAACTTCAAATGGTCATAACTCTTAGGAAAAAGTGAATTAGGTGTCCCATAACCTACGATATGACAGATAATTAAGTCCTCTTTCCAATACCACTGAGTTTACTAAAATCCGACCACTGAGTAAAAAGTTATGCTCGATTTAGTAAAGCCCTGTCGAGCAGACTCGACCTACGACCTCAATCTACGGACTGTAGATTGACCTACGACCCATAGGTCCCGTCCGTCGATCACTCCGACATCAGTTAAGTCAGGGGTCTTTTGGTATTTTCCTATATCGTTGGACCCCTAAGCTACGTTGTTTAGACCCTAAATTATGAGGTTTCAGTCAGTTTATGCCTAGAAACATAACTAAAACTTATCTAAGTTAGATGATTAATCAAAAACTTAGAAAATTAAAGCGTAAGGAGAGAAGAGAAGTCAAGAACCCTAGTTCAAGAACGTAGCAAGGTTCCATCAGTTACAGCCTCGAAATCTAAGAATTTCTCCGTGGAATTCGTCACCAGGTATGTGGGATTTCACTAGTGGGTTCCTTTTGCCCATTAGGCCCCTAGTTTTCAGTAAGTTTCTTGATTCCCTTATTATGACTAGACCTAGGGTTTTCTTGAATGTTAGAATTATTGGGTTCTTAGCTATTAGAATGATCCAAATGAGATTAGTACATTAATATTCAATTTATTGCATGAATTCCAGAACCCTAGCTATGTATTTCTTTAGTTCTTGATTACACATGCTAGGTCAGATATTTCAGTTATTCAGTTATACATGCCTCAATTATTAATGCATCAATATCAGTTTAATTATTGCATACTCAGTTTGTATGTTCAGTTTGAGCTATCCAGTAACTTACAGAAATTTAGTCATAATATGTTAATTACTTAAGCCATTAGGGAGTAGCATAATACCGAGTTAGACTAGGGTTTAGCGTACCCAAATAGTCCCAGAACTACTAGTCATGTAGGTTGTAAGTCCCCTCTGTGGGCATCATTTTAGTGATCACACCAGCATGCCTCTATACCTCTGGCAGGGTATATTGGGTCCTCTCGATGGGGCAAATATATCAGACTCCACATTTAGCTCATGTGGTTTTATTGTCAGTTATTAGTAGCTCCCACAGTTCAGTCAGATTCTATTGCATTGACCATTTATCAGTATATCCAGTATTCAGTTTCAGCATGTTATAAATTGGTTATCTCAGCATTCAGTATCTATATCATGTTCAAATTATACCATTGCTTATTTTCTTGTTCAGTTATATGTCTTATTCAGCTTTACTCTATCTTGCATGCTAGTACCTTTCAAGTACTAACGCATATGTGCGCTACATCTTCTAGTGATGTAGGTCCAGGTTCCCAGCTTTCAGATCACGCTTAGATAGGGTCTCGATCTCCAGTTCAGCAGAATCAGTGGTGAGTCCTCATTCTCCGAGGACAATAGTCATGTTATTTACTTC